>NW_008358490.1:1147027-1174640 GCF_000622305.1 Nannospalax galili
TTTTGGTCTTTTTGAGACAGGATCTCCCTGTAGCCCCAGCTGTCCTGGAACTCACTATGTAGACCAGGCTGGCCTTGAACTCAGATCTGCCTACCTCTGCCTCCCAAGTGAAGACTATTATTTTTTAAATTTTATTATTTTTATGTGTATGTGTGTATTGCCTTGTATGTTGGTAAGTGCACCTGTGTCATGCAGTGCCTGCGGAGGTCAGAAGAGGCTGTCTGATCCCCTGGGACTGGAGTTACAGACAGTTGTTAGCTGCCATGTGGGTGCTGGGATTCAAACCCAGGTCTTCTGCAAGAACAACCAGTGTTCTTAACCACTGAGCCATCTCTACAGCCCCCTATTTATTATTTTTATTTTATGTGTATATGTGTATTGCCTGCATATGGGTAAGTGCACCCTTGTCATGCAATGCCCCAGAGGTCAGAAGAGGCTGTCGGATCCCCTGGGACTGAAGTTATGGATAGTTGTTAGCTGCCATGTGGGTGCTGGGATTTGAACCCAGGTCTTCTGTAAGAACAACCAGTGTCCTTAACCGCTGAGCCATTTTTTGATTTTATGTGTCTGAGTATATTGCCTGCATGTATGTAAGTGCACCCGTGTTGTGCAATGCCCGTGGAGGTCAGAAGAGGGCATTGGATCCCCTGGAACTGGAATTATGGACAGTTGTTAACTGCCTGTGGGTGCTAGGAATCAAACCCAGGTCCTCTGCAAAAGCAGCCAGTGCTCTTAACCCCTGAGCCATCTCTCTAACCCCCCAAAAGACAGCTTTTAAAAAATTTTTTTTTTTATTATTTTTATGTGCATGTGTGTATTGCCTGCATGTAGATTAAGTACACCCATGTCGTGCAGTGCCGCAGAAGTCAGAAGAGGCTGTCAGATCCCCAGGAAGTGGAGTTAATGGACAGTTCTTAGCTGCCATGTGGGTGCTAGGATTCGAACCCTGGTCTTCTACAAAAACAGTCAGTGTTCTTAACTGCTGGGCCATCTCTCCAAGCCCCAAAAGACAATTTTTTAAAGCAGTATTTCCTTCTAGTGGCATGACAGTCTGTCTAGCAACTCAGGAGGAGGCTGCATGGCTAAACCCCAGGCTAGCAGAGAAAAGCACTGCCTCAGTCCACTGTGGCTTGAGTTCCAATCTGCTCCCTTTGAAGCCGGGTTTGAATCTCAACTCTGCATTGAGTATCAGCCTGGCCTTGGGCTTTTATGGGGAGGAGGTGGACTAAGAACTAGATGACCTTGCAGATGATTGCTCAAGTGGGCACAGAAGGTAATTTTGGGCTAGGCTACTTGGGCCTGGAGTCAGGACCTGAAACCTTGTTGGCCTTTAGCCTCTGACTTGTCATTTCCTTTTTACAGGGAGGCCCTCCATAGGTCTAGAAATACCTTTAATAATTGTTAGTAAACTGAATTTTCAATAGAAGTCAGTGTGAGTTTGGCTTACAGTCAGCTCTGAAAGAAAGATGAATATTCCCCTGCCCAACCCAAGCATGCAGGTGGATCTGATGTCCTCCTCAAAGAAGTACTGGTCTTCTGTCAGCACTGCAAGGCAGGTGGGGATGGCTTTATTACTGGATCAAGCAGGTGGCCGGGAGGTTTGCTGTAGTCCAGGGTTTCTTCTGTAGCTCCCAGGAATTGAGACTGGCTTGACCCAGAGCAGGAACAATCCAAGGAGTAGGGCTACAGCCTTCAGGACCCCCTTGTCCAGTAGCCCGGCCCTGCAGGCTCCTCTGCAAATGGAGATCATTATAAAAAAGCATTACAGATTTGTGGGGCCATTGCCAACAGGAGGCACCGCATGTTCTGAGGCTTTGCCAGCACCCTAACAGTTATGAGGTATTGGGACTCCCACCCTATAGCAACAGACAGGTCTCTCTTGGCGCCATATGGCTACCAGTGTCTTTCAGCCCTCCCCAGCTCTTCCCTGGGAGATTTTTCTTAGCATCCCCAGCCCCCGCCCACCTGCCTGCTTGCCTGGATATTGAGTTGAGTGGGAGAGAAGGCATCCTTTTGTTGGTGATGATCCCAGAGTGGCAGTGTTCCTGAGGAGAGCCCTCAGCTGGTTCAGGGCTGAGTCTGATGAGTCATAAGCCACAGGGGGCTTTCAGAAAGCTGGAGGATGGTAGTTGGAGGGGAGCATAGGGAGGTTGTTGCCAGCAGTGATAGATCTGGAGGGCCAGCATCTTGGAAGAAGTCACTTTTTATTTTGGTTATGTTGGTATGAAAGGAGCTGGTGTCTGTAGCCTAAGGCAGTTTCCTTTGTTTTCTCCGTCTTTGGTCTTGTCTTGAACTTTGAGAAAATCCTGCAGTTCTTCTTATACTGTCTTAGATAAGCCATCCTGGTCCCTGACCATTCCAGATCAGTGTAGGCTTCCTGGGAGAGGAATGACCACTCCCTGTAGTGATTGCATGATTGTGTCATCTGCTCCCACAGCTCTCTGGTCATGAGTACCCCTGGGAGGGGCAGGTTCATTGACTCACAGTTGCTGCTCTATCTTGGGTAGGGGTCGGCTTGGGCTTGGTGAACAACCCCCACCACAGCTGCTTGTTTCTAGACTCTAAGGATGCTCCTTGGGAAGGAGAAACCTTCAATTCAGATATCCTAAGAGGCTGCTTGGTACCACACACCCACTTCCCACCACCTTGTCTGGGATGTCCAAGCCCACTACCCACATGCCTCTTCAGACTGCTGGTCAGACCATACTCAAAGGTGCTGGCCTTCTGGGTCCTGTCTTCTGATTTCTTCAAGGAAACAACCGGGTCAGTAATTGAAGGGGAGGCTTTGGCAGTAGGCCACCTCAGGTGAGCTGCATCCTGCCTCTGCTGTCCCCTGGTGCCAAGCAGGGTTAGTAGTATGTGTTACTGCAAGGCACCTGGCTTAGGTCGGTTGTGTCTGTTGCCACCCTGGACAGCATTGGATGTGCCGTGTAGACCACTACTTCCCATTGAGCAGGGTCAGGAATGCCCATGTGGGATTCTGGTGTTCTGGTGAATCCCTCCTCCTGTTTCCCAGGCAACACAACCTCTGTTGACTACCTGTTGACCTCCTATTCCCCCTGACTCCATATGCAGAATTTCCATAGTGTCTGTGCTATTTATTTGGAACTTTCTGGTGTATATGTTTAGTTGTACCCACCTGTAGTAAATGGAGGGGGTGGCCTACTTTGGGTTTAACCCTCCTACCACTTCCTCTGAGTGGACTTGACCCCAGCTTGAGTAACTGTTATGTTCTTACCACACCCTTGTGCCATCTGCTTCTGCCCCAGTGGCCTACCATGTCTGCTCAAAAGGACCCTCCCCATTGCCATGATGTGTACTAGCTGTGGAGAGAATGCTAGCTGTGGAGTTTCTGTGTGTGAATGAGACACTGACACAATGTGACCAAGGTCTCTCCCAAATCAGAGGCCAATGAGTCAATGAGTTCATTTCAAAGGAGACAGAGGACAGAGGAGAGTAGGCCACTGTAAAAAAAGAGGTGAACACGTGCCACAGAACTGGGCTGAAGGCTTCAGGTGACCAGGGAATAGGCCTGTCAGTGCCTGGTATAGAGCTGCCTGGGGGAAGCTTGCCAGGCTGAGGTGATGAAGGCTAGGACGTTGCAGTAGTGGGAGCTCTGGAGTCTGGGCCCAGTAGTGCAAGTCCCTGTGCCCTGGTGCTGCCAACTACCAATGTGTGTTGGGGCCATGCCAACCATCTCTGCTGCCAGTATGACTTGCTTATCCACCCTGGGAGTCTACCGCTCTGGTTCCCATCTCATTTCTTCTTGACTCTTCTTGGTGGGTCCTGTCTACTCAGTCAGCACAGATGTTCCCTGAGTCCCCACCTCTTGCAGGACATGCAGAGTCCCAAGGCACCCAGGTTACAGGCCCTGCCCTCCAGGGGAAAGTGCAGCACCCCCAGATGGCCAGCCGTGAGGGAGCCTCAGTTTCTACCATTGGGGAGGGCTCCTACAAGCCTGTTGATAGATGAGTATGTAAAGGTGGGAAGTGGGCAGAAGAGCAGGGTTAGCTCCTGAGGAGGCCTGTAGGGTCCCCAGAGAGAAGGAGTTTGGGGGAAGAGCATTTCTGAGTCTGAACCGAGAGACTTGGGAACCTCTTTACATCCCAGTGAATGTGTTGGCTTTGCCCTTGATGGGGGCTTCTGACAGTTCTCTTGCTTCTACAGGACCCTGGAGGGTGGTTGCCATAGGAACCCCTGGTTGCTGCAGGTGGTATGTGGCTGAAGCTACCTCCTAGTTCATTCTAGTGTGCTGGGGCAGAATCCTGAGAAGGGCCATGGGAGGAAGGCATCAGGTCAGGAATTGGGGTCTCAGTGGGGAGTAGTAAATTGATTTGGGGCCTCATATTTGGATGGAGATCTGAGACCCCAGCATGAGAACACAACCCTTCTCTTCCAGCCCTGACTTTGGAGAGAGACCAGGAGCTAGACTCCATCCCTACCCCTTGACTAGAGCAAGTCCTGTGGGCCCCTCCTCACTCTGTCCCCATCCATGGTTCTGGTCATGAGGATGCTGTATGTCACTTTCTGTTTCTTCCCCTTCTGTTAAACTGTCCTTGTTCCAGATTCATCCTGGCTGCCTGAGGGTCCTCCTCTCCCTGGCTCCTGCAGGCCATCATATTCCTCAGATATTTCCCCCATATCCGACCCAGGCCTCTTATGTGATGGTTGACCTGGTCTTGACATAGCACACTCCCTGGTTTCCCAGCAAGAGGGCCCTGCTTGGCTCCTGTAGCAGTCCTGCTCTGGGCCTCCCTCTCCTGGTGGCCCCTCACTACTCACCAGTTTTCTTTCTGTACCTGGGATGTTGGAAGATGTCTGCTCTGAAGAGAAGTCACCCTGTGAAGAGAGGTAAACCTGTGAAGAGAGCACTTTTTCTCCTCTTTGTAATCAAAGCAAGGCCCATAGGTTCTGTTGTATTTCTCCCAGTCACTATGAGGTACTGCTCAACTGGTGCAGTTAGTTTAACTCTGTGTCAGACCTTGAGAAACCCCTCCATTCTGTTCCCTTCTCTCCCTAGGCTTGGTGAGATCACCAAGGTCCTACGCTCAATTCTGTGGTTACTGTGATGACAAGTGACACATAGTCACAGTCCTCTGAGCATAAACTAGGACTCTGCAAGTTGACTACGTGGATGTCATTTGTAGACCTGGAGAACCTCAAGCCTGGCCTCATTTGTGCTGGTCCAGGGCATGGGCATGACTGCTGTCATTGTCTCTGTGTCAAAGCCTTATTGACTCACATTGATGCCCAGGGAGATAGAACCTTCCAGGCCCTTTGCCCAGAGTCCCAAGTTTACTCCCAGAGGGAGGGACTGACTTCCCAGGGTACACAGTTTTTGCTGACCTCTGTCACCCACTGCCCTGAGCTTCAAAGCAGCATCTCAGAGATGTAGCATGCACTGTACAGCATACACCCTCCTCTCCATGAATCTTAGCGACTTGCCAAGGTCACAGCTAGAGCCAGGCTGACACACGTCCTCTAGGACGTGGCTAATTGGAAGATATTCAAGGATATCAAGCTGCTCCTCCAGCACAGCATGTGTGTGGTCCACAGGGATTCCCCCCTCCTCAAGATGGGGCGTAGGCAGGGGACATGTGGTTCATTGGGTCCTGAAGTTCTATGAATAAAGCTTCATTCTTTGGAGTTCTCCCAAGTGAGTGGGGCAGGGTTTCAGCATTGCTTGTCTCCAGTGCCCTAAGCCTGTTAAAGGAGACCATTAATACTCCTTAATGGTATGTCAAAAAGCAGGCTGGAAACTGCCTCAAAGAATGTTCTCTTTGGACTGGAAAGAAATGACTAGAGAAAGAATGGCACCTTAGGGCTTAAGAAGGAGTCTGTGTAGGCTTTGTAGAACTTAGAAGTTTTCCTTCCTTATTTATTGTTAAAGAGGATGCAAGAGAGTATTTTGGGCTTGGAGAATTCTCAGCCACTTGTGGTAGGGACTGCCAGTTGCCCTTCTGGGAGGAACATGGAGATAAAGGAAGCATTGAGACACCGAGATGGTTTTCCTTGTCAGTACAGAAAAACATCCTGGGCCTGAAGCCAGGGCAAAGGAGGAGGGAGGAGCTTGAAGTGGGGATCCAGTTGGGGGTGGGTAGCTGTTCTCATGCCACCAGCTCCTTGGAGCCAGACCTCAGGCTGCAGATAGGGAAGGTGATGTCCTAGGTTCACACAGAGAGCTGATGCCAGGGCCCTCTGCCCACTGCTGCCCTCGGAGCATCATGGTTTTGAAGTTCTTATCTGAACCCTGTGTTCCACAGGGCCGTAAAAATGATAGCTGCTGTGTATTGTGTGCTTATGAATTACATGAAACACAGTGCTGACACAGCTCGTGTGTTGGCTTATGTAGCCTCCAGGGTGACCCCTTTAAAGGGAACAGGGAGTGTGTAAGCCCCTGCTAAGGCACCGGGGTTTTCCCATCACACTTGGAATACCAACTTACAAATATTTTATTTTTTGGTCTTTTTGAGACAGGGTCTCCCTGTGGCTCCAGCTGTCCTGGAACTCACTATGTAGGCTGGCCTTGAACTCACAGAGATCTGCCTGCCTCTGCTTCCCGAGCGCTGGGATTAAAGGCATGCACCACCACACCCGGCCATAAATATTTTTTAATTAAAGAAATTTTATTTTATTTATTATGTGTGTGTGAACATAGTCACAATGCATATGTAGAGATCAGAGGACAACTTTCAGGAGTCAGATCACACCTTCTATCATGTGAGTTCTGGGGATCAGACTCAGAACATCAGATTTGTGTAGGAAGTGCTTTTACCTGCTGAACCATTTTGTTAGCCTACTTTTTGATTTTTTGAGACAAGGTCTCACTATATAGAACTGTCTGGCCTCAAATTTGAGGAAATACTCCTGCCTTAGCTTCCCAGGTGTTAGGCTTATAGTTGTGTGCCATCATGCTTGGCCAACCAGCTTCTAATCATACCTTCTCAGCTCTGAGCTTCTGCACTACATGCCCCACTCTTCCCTCTCCCTCTATCCCCACGCCCACCCTGCTCTCCAGACACCCAGAGGTACCCTGGTCTCTCCTGGGTCCTTCTCTTCAGGTCTCACTCAAAAGAGATCCTTACATGGACCTATATTTGCTTGCTGGGACAAAGTGCCACAGTGTCAGCAGCTTATACAATAGAAATGGAACGTCTCATAGTTCTGAAGGCCATCTCTGAGGTCAAGGTGCAGATAGTGCTTTCTCCTGAACTGCAAGGGAGAATCTGCCTTAGGCCTGTCCTGAAGCCTCTGAGCTCTGATTGTAGATGTATGACTCTGATCTCTGCCTTTGCTGTCACTCAGTGTTCTCCCTGTGAACAAATGTCCAAATGTCTCTTTTGACAAAGAACAGCTATCCTTTTGGATTGAGGGTCCAGTCCACTCCAGTCTGATGTCATTTTGATCAATTATAGATGCAGTGACCTTGTTCCAGAAAAAGTCACATTCTAGGGTACTGAAGGTTAGACTTCAACATACTGTTTTTGTGGAGCCAGCACTTGTATCAGACCTCTGTGATGAGCGTCCACTCTTCCCACTGAGCTCTCTGATGCCATGATCATTGATGGCCCCTGACTTTAATGTATTTCTTTCTTTGTTTTTCACCTCCCCTGGCCAGGATCTAGGGTTTTGAGAGCAGGGGCCTTGACTGCTGTCCTCCCCCGTTGTCTTGAGTACTTGAGCAAGGCCAGCACAAAGCAGCCCCACAAAGCAGTATAAGTGTTCAGGAAAAATAGAGCACAGTGAAGACCCATCTCTTGCGGGTGATTTGTGGAGGAGCATTGGTTTCTTTTATGTAAATTCTAGATCAAGGGCAGAAGCAAGGAGGGGGCTGCTGGCGTTTCTCAGGTGGACGCAGGCCACCTTTCCACTTCATTTTTATGCGCATTCTCTAGTCCGCTTTGCTGAGTGTAAACGTGTACCTGCTGCTCCTTCGACTTTAGTCCCTATACCTCCTAGTGAGCTAGAGTGAGTAGTGGTTTGTAGGAGGCTGAAGAGGGTGGGCAGTTAAATGGGGGATGTAACAAGCTCTGCACCCTTCAGTTTGCCTATGAGAGGGCAGTTGGGATCTGGGCCCTCCATCCTCACTGAAGTTCTGCAGTGGGAAATGCAAGGAAAGTGGGCGGTCCTATAGGGGATGGGGTTCATATGGCTCATTCTGAGCTCATGTGGCCCTGAGCTCAGAAATGCACACCTTGCCAAGGCTCATGCATTTACTTTGTGCATGTCAGATGTAGACAGGAGGCTGATACTTTGGGGAGTGCTGATTGCTCATCTGTTGCCCTTCTCTGTATGTGTGTGGGACTGTCCAATCTAGATAGAGACTGAGAGGCAGGGTTCCCAGATGCCCCTGGCCTGCTTGGAGGGACAAGACTTAGGCCAGGAAGCTGGGCGTGTGACCAAGGGCTGGCAGCTCCTCCCTCTGCTGCTTCTGTCTTTGTTGGAGCCATGGCACCTTTAGCCTTCAGGGTCATGGCTGTAAAGTGTGGCTGTGAACACAGCTATAGAAAGTCTCTGGACCTCTTGATTGTCTCATGGCCATGTCTTCTATGTAAGGGCTGGGTCCTAGGGCTAGAACTGAGTGACTCTATGTCTGTAGCCCAGGAATTCCTAGACTTTAACCCTGCTAGGTTAGGGTCTACAGCTTACTCCTGGGCCACTTGGGATTTGCAAAATTTGTTGACTGGTTACTTCTCTGGTGGGCCCCATGGAGCATTCCTCCCACCCCCAACTCCCCAAAGGCTGGCATAAGAAGGCCAGACCTGGAAGAGTTATAGAGAGAATGTTTGCAGAAGGTCAGTAAGGTAGGGCTGGAAGAAAGGGAATGGGTGAGAATTCGTGGTCAGAAGACATTTGGGCCTGCCCTTTCCTCACACCAACATTTTAGGAACGATGTAATCTCCCTTGGCCTTCATTTTCTCAGTGCAAGATGGGATAGCATTTGCTTACAGTGGTGCTTGTGTAAGTGCCCAGTACCTGCTGTATGGAAGGGTGGCTGGACTGATGAGTGGGTAGGTGGGTTGATGTTCTGAATCTCTCCAGTCCCAAGGTCTCACTCAGTGAGGTCTGCTGCCCCAGCACAAGCAGGCACTGCCAGGTCATGCAGAGCTACAGAAAGGAACAGGACACAGTCCTGACCTTGGAGAGGTTGCAAAAGCACAGAAAAGAAGGCTTTCTGCAGCTCACAGTGGGCACACTTGGTCAGGCCAGGCCACGTCAGTCCCTCTGAAGTAGGAGATTGGGGGTGTATGGGAGCTGGCATTGTGCCTGGGCCCCTGAAGCTACCTGAAAGACACTTCCTGTTTGGCATTGGAAGTGGCAGCTCCCCCAAGAACTGAGACTGATGAAGTGCTAGGGAGACTGAGTGCAGAGAAGCCCTGGGACACAAGGACTGGCATCCTCCTTGGTGGGGCCTCCTGAGGGCTTGCTTTGGGCTGGCTTGCTGCTGAAGCTCTGCCAATATTGTATCCTCCAAGGCGGAATACAGGAGTGGGTGCCAGGACTCCATCGGACAGATTGAGGAAACAGACATGGATGGGCTGAAAGTCACTCCCTATAACTGCCTGCCCTCCTTCATCATTCCCAGTCCCAGCAACTGGAATCCAAAGGCTACCACTGGCATGGGGTCCTATTGAGAGATACCCTGACTCATGAATGCAGTAATTCATGTGCAGTGCTTATAAGTGGGCCTAGCATAAAGCAGATACTCAGTGTATGTTAGCTACTGGCTGAATTTGAACCCAGGACTTCCTGCCTCTAAACCTGTTCTTACATAGCACTTACCTGGTAACCTAAGAACATCAAAGAAGTAAGACAAGCCACAGGTTTGAAACTCCAAGTAGCACATCGTGAGAAGACTCCCTCTCACTTGGCCCTGTAGGGCCCCCTTGTTCCTCTCCCCTGGGAAGGCTGCCACGCTCATCAGTCCTTTAGAGTGTACCGAGATGCTGTGGACATAGACAAGCAAATCTCTGTAGCCTCTTCCTGCCCTCACACACTGCACCTGTTCACTTCCTGAGCTTTTCCATAGCAGCCTGGTATCCCACTGCATCCATTCTAGGTGGATTTGATTTATTAATTTTTGGTGATTATAAATAATACTCAACATGTTGGCTGCCAGCAGGATGGAGAAACCCAGAGTCCCAGTGCTGTACATGCTTGGGGATACTTCCACAGAGGGAGGGAGGGGCTCCTGTGCTTCCTGACGGTGATTGGGTGTTCTGCTAGAGATCTCCCCCTGGGGTTTCCAAACCGCCTTCCATCTAGTGCTGTAAGACTGGTGGAACTGCCTAGGCAGATGATCTGATGGTTGGCAAGAACTATCTCAGACATAACCTTGGGCTATATCACTGCCGTCACTTCCAGCGAAAGTGTCTTTGGCAGCTGTTCCCTCTGAATAAAGTAGAGGGCCTTGAAACTGTTCTGGAGCACAGGGATAGAACTGGAGGTTGGCTGTCCCTCCTCACTTACTGGTTGTCCAACCTGAACTCATTGTTCTGTCTTCTAGACCTTCCTCACTGTACTTCTAAATGGTTACCAGACACCAACTGTTCCAGACAGGGAGATTAGGGGAAATAATAATGTATGATTTGTTCAGTTCAGCACCTGGTATGGGGCAAAGCTCCCGTAGCACTGAAGAAAGGATTACTTGAACCGTCCTGGCAGACTGCCAACAAGGCCAAGGATTAAATTGAAGCTAGAGAAAATTCAGCCTCGCTTGATCACGAATGAAATCTCTGCCACTGACATCTGTGTGGCGGACTGGCATGGCCTGGTATCTGGACCTTTGGCATATTCTGGTAGTGGCTGTGGGAAGGGTGTTTCCTTACCCTCACTTTATAGATGAGGAAGCAGGTTGGGGGGTATGGGATGTACCCTCTCCAGACTTCTGCAACCAGATACTTGGCCCTGCTGTCTGAGCCCTTGGTGCTCTTCTGTGTGGGAGGGGTGCCTCATGCCTGGGATGGTTGAGGAAGAGGAGAATTGGCCAAGAGCTGAAGCAAGAGCAACCCGGAAGCCTCTTCTTTGGCCTCAGCCTCCCCTACACACTCAGAGGACAGCTGACTTTGTGATATGGCCGGTGACCCCCCCTAAATATGAGTCCGCATCTGCCAGCTCTCGCCTGCTTTCTTTATTTGCTTGTCTGTATGTGTTTCCCTTCAGGACAGGAAGAGACTGCCTGGCGACAGAGGGAGGGTTTACTTCCCATCATGCTGTCTTGGGCCCAAGGGCACCACTGTGGACAGTGACAAGATGAGCAGCACACTTGGGCAAGGCACCCACAGTCGAGGCACTGGTGGGTAGGTGGAGGGGACTTTTGGCAGCTTTCCTGGGTCCTGGAGAACAGCCAAGTTCATGGTGTGACTCGTTGAAGGTTTCACTTCAGGATCCTAAGAGCTCAACAAGTATTCTTCCTCTTACAGGGTAAATCCCTGTTCCTATATTTCATCCAGATACCAAATAATAGCTTAACAAAAAGCCCATCCAAACCCTAAGGGGCCATCTGCTAACATTTCACACTACTTTCATCTCAACAAATGAAGGAAGAAATGGGTTAGGGACTTCCTGTCATATGGGTCAGGTAGACATGTAGTTCTGTGTTGTCAGATGACCTGAAGTCCTGGGGGCTGAGACACTGACTTCTCCTCACTTTTGCTACGTGTCATAGGGCCAGTAGGGCCTGTTTACCAGGAACACTCAGTGTGCAGTTTTGTCTCCAGGGTCACTGGGCTAGTGCCAGTAGGAAAGCAGGACCCCCCCCCCCGCCCTCGAGCCCTCCACTCACAATTCAATCTCTTGCCAGGGAGCACTGTGCTGTCCTGTGTCCAGAAAAGCATGGCTGTGCCCTCCTAGGTCTCGCTTTGTTTCCTCAGTTTTCCACAGCAAATGCCTCCATCCGTTGGGACTCTTTTGCTGCTGTCTTGTTGGCTTCTGAATGTCCCCTTGAGGTGGGCATGCCCATCACCTTGCAGCCAGTCCCCATGTTTTCACAGGTGTTCTGGGCCTTCACACTTGCCCATGTGGACCCTTAGACATCTAGGAGTGGGCTTTATGAGCCAGAGGGCATGGGTGTTTAGCCTTTCAGTCTGCCCTTGAACTTGGCCTTCAGGTACTGGACTTTTGAAGCTCCTGAGACTGCAAAAGCAATCATGTACCTCTCCCTAACTCCCTGTCTGTGGAGCATGTCTGTGTTTGAGTGGGTGTGTGTACAGGTATATGTGCACATGTGTGTTTGTGCATGTGGAAGCCAGAGGTTGACTTCAGGTGTCTTCCTCAGTGACCAAACCTGGGGCTCATCAATTCGGCTCAGCTGGCTGGCCAGTGAGCTGCGGGAATTCACCTGTCTGCCCACAGCCCCCACCTTCAGTGCTGGGGTTGCAGATGTGTGCTGCTGTGCCTGGCTTTTACATGGATGCTGGGGATTTAAACTCAGGGCCTCATGCTGTGTGGCAGCCACTTTACAGATTGAGCTGTCTTCCTAGCTGCTCAGTTCCTTTTTTTTTTTTTTTTTTGGTCTTTTTGAAGCAGGGTCTCCCTGTAGCCCCACCTGTCCTGGAACTCACTATGTAGACCAGGCTGACCTTGAACTCACAGAGATCCGCCTGTTTCTGCCTCCCAAGTGCTGGGACTACAGACATGTGCCACCATGCCCGGCTCCTTTCTTTTTTTAAAAAAAAAATATTTATTATTATTATCATCATTATTATTATTATTTTGGTCTTTTTGAGACAGGGTTTCCCTGTAGCTGGCCTGGAACTCACTATGTAGACCAGGCTGGCCTCGAACTCACAGAGATCCACCTGCCTCTGCCTCCCAAGTGCTGGGATTAAAGGTATGCGCCACCACGCCCAGCTTATTTGTTATTTTTATTTTATGTATATGAATGTATTGCCTGCATGTATGTAAATGCACATGTGTCGTGCAATACCCTCAGAGGTCAGAAAAGAGCCTCAGATTCCCCTGGAACTGGAGTTACAGATGGTTGTTAGCGGCCATATAGATGCTGGGAATTGAACTGAGGTCCTCTGCAAGAGCAGCCAGTGCTCTTAATCACTGAACCATCTCTCTAGCCCCTTCAATCCCTTTCTTAAGGAGCTGTGCTTGTGGATGGCTCTGTACTTGAATAAAGTTGGTTCATAATTTTCCAAATGGTGCCACTGCTGTCATTGGGCCCTTTATCTTAGCCCTTCTCTGGGGTGAAATGGTCCCAGCTTTTCTGCCTTACTTGAGTAGGTGCTTAGTCCCATTACCAAAGTCCCTGGGAACAGTTACTGGGGAACTGGGTCAGGGAGTACGGGCACCAGCCTCCTCTGATCTGGGGCAGAGGCCATTGGGATGATCAGTACAGACCTCATTGAGGGACACATGACACTCCTTTGGGGAGCTAGGTGCTCATGTAGGAAGCCTCCATGTCTTCCCTGAGCCTGCCTTTGTCCACAGGGAGGCCCTACTGCCTTCTGGGGTCCATCCATCAAAGGCCCAGATCAGAGACCTACTTCTGCCTGCAAGGCTGCAACCTCAGGACTGTTCCTTCTGACCGGATCCCAGAACTCTCAGAGGGCATGCAGACATACATTAGGCCTTTCATCTGGGCCATTTGTCCCACTCAGCCTTGGCTGAGGCAAAACTTTGATGCAGTGGCTTCCATTTGAAGCTGCAGCTGAAAACACACCACTCCATGGGTGGCATGCAGGGAAGAAAGGGGAAGGAAACCCCAGGTACCTGGGATGTCCTTTGGTATGAACAGCAGTTGTCTGGTGTCAGCCGGAAAGAAACCTGGGTTTCCGTGCCATGAAACTCCATGCCCTTGGGTATGTCACGAGAACTCTCTGTGACTCAGTGTCTTCATCTGTGCCCATATGGTCAGCCCTTGTTATGAGCACAGCATGTAGTACGTAGTAAGCACTTTGTGGATAGTAGCTGCCACTAATAACCACAGCGAGCTGAGGTGTGGCAGCCCATGCTTTTGGGGCTGCCAGTGTGAACTAGCTAGTACTAGTACCCGGGCTTTGCAGAAATCAAGTTCTGGCCTATGTTGAACTCTTGTGACTTGCTGCCACCAGAGGGTTCACATTGGTCAAATCATAATACAAACAGTAAGGAGAGGGAGATACTACAGCTGACGTTTATTGAGTGTACCATACTCAATGGCAAGGTACTGTTAATGTGGGCATGAAGCTGTGTGACCTCAGTGCATCCTTTGACCACTCTGTTCCTGTCTTGAGGGCCCTGCCTCAGATTGACATGATAATTTATGAGTCCCTGTGTGTGAAGTGTTCAGGGCAGGACCTGAGCAGGTGTGCAGGAGCTATGGGTGGTGAAGAATAGTGAGGCTTCTTTAGGCAATAGGGGCCCTGAGAAGGTGGTGGCCATGAAGGCCAGTCCTTGCCGTTGTCTGACTCCAATCCATCCTTAGCCTTTGAGCTTTGAAGTCAATTGCAGCTATTTGGGCTATCTAGGGGGCTGCTGTGGTGCCACATGCTTTGCAGTGAAGGACCCTGAAGGGCCAAAATGGATGAGCAGCCCACAAGATGGGGGTGGGAGAGAGTTGTCTGTGCTCTGGGAAGCAGTGGGTTAAAGGAATGGCCATGCAATGGGAAATAAGGGGGTGGTTCTGGGGCACACACCAAGGGTTCTGGGGGGCCTGGGTTAGATAAGGGACCTATGAATTCTTGTTTGGGGCAAGGAAGATTGTGAAAAGTTGGTGCTCTGGGACTCATCACAACCCTGAGCAGTATGGGGAAGTGTTAATAGCACCCTCATTGTAGGGATGGGGAAACTGAGGCAGAGTATAGTTAGATGATCTTGGCTGCACAGAAGCAATGTGTTGGTCTGCTTTGCTCACATCCCTGCCTGGTTCCAGGTGCTGCTATGGGGGGACAGTATTGGGGCCTAACTCAAAGCAGGTGTAGCTTGGCTCGGTTACCATGTAGGGCACATTATGTTAATTATTGTTGTTTTGGAAGTCAGAGGTGACTCTTGGGCCACTGGGATTTGTAGGCTTTGTCCCATCTCCTCCCTGCCCCGGCCCCTCCACACCCTGTAAGCCTTGCTGCCTTTGTCTCTGAAGGAAACAGTGGCCTCTTGTTCTCTGAACCCTGTGCACTGCATGAACAGTGTCCAGTGCTGGCCTCATAGGACAGTGTGACTTGGTAACGGAGCACCCACAGACCTCTTCTGGCCTCAATGGACAGCCCTTTCATTGAGATGCTCTTAACACTCACTGAGAGGGACAAATCAGACCCCTTCCAAGGAAAGAACGAGTCCCCGGGAATGTTCTTTCCTGGGAGCAGAGTGGTCAGAAAAACAGAATGGCCAATATGCATTGAGTTCTTTGATGCCCCAGGCCACATCTGGGAGCTCACGCTTTGGCTGTACTGCTCTTCTGAAGCATCCCTTCCTTACGGCCCCCTCCCGACTGTCTCCTCTTCTGTGATGTACCCTCTCCTAAGGGTCCCTCCTTTCTGGTGTCCCCTCTGTGGCATCTGGTCTCAGGAGCCCTTCTCTCCTGTCGTGTTAAGACTTCTAATGAGGCTCATCTCCTTTCAAGCCAGTCAGGAGAGACTGAGGCTTCTTTGAGACATTTTCAGGGGAGTGGACCCCTTCAGAGTGATCTTGGTTTGTCTGGCCACTTGAGGAAAAATGGAAAAGTGCCATACAGAGATGCTACTGTAGGACCAGATGTGGTGGCACACACTAGTTTGTTTTGTTTTTGTTTTTTTTTTGGTCTTTTTGAAACAGGGTCTCCCTGTAGCCCCAGCTGGCCTGGAACTCACTAGGTAGACCAGGTTGGCCTTGAACTCACAGAGATCCTCCTGCCTCTGCCTCCCGAGTGCTGGGACTACAGACATGCACCACCATGCCTGGCTAGATGTGGTGGCACACACTTGTGACCATGGAATATAGGGCAGAATTGGGAGGATGGCTGGAAGTTCAAGGCCAGCCTGTGATATACAGTGGGATCCTGTTTTATTTTATTTATTTTTGGTCTTTTTGAAACAGAGTCTCCCTGTAGCCCCAGCTGGCCTGCAACTCACTATATAGACCAGGCTGGCCTTGAACTCATAGAAATTCCCCTGTCTCTGCCTCTTGAGTGCTGGGATCCTGTTTTATAAAGCCAAAAAGAAAATTAAAGGAAAGATGCTGTGGCAGGAGGTAGCTGTACTGCAGAGTGGAGAGCCCCCAGGCCCGATGTGTATCCTGCATTGCTGATCTTATGAGAGGGCTTTGCTGGCATAGAAATGCTTGGAAAATACACAGAGGAAGGTGGCTGGCTTCCAGACTCAACTGTTTACCTTCAGCAGAGCAGCCAGGAACACAGGGAGCTTATTTTCCAAACAGCCCCTGGTTGTCAGGTCTACGGGCCTCAGACTGATGCCCACCTCCTTCTCTGATCCTCAGGGGACCTCTGGCCTTTGTCTGGCTGGTTTCTGTCCCTCCATTCCACAAGGAGAACTGGAGATTTGGGAACCAGCCTTGGAGAATGTGCCTAGCGTCACTCTAGGGACCCAGTTCTCTCTTGGTAACTGTCATGGTCTGAAATATTGGCTTTCAGTTTGTGGTGTCTGTCATAGAGAAACCCAGCAGGATGCCCAAGGTGCCTTGAATGGCTCCTTTCTTGTCAGCTTCTCCACTTCTTCAAAATCTGCTGGCGCTGGATGGGACTGTAATAAGGAATCAGCAGACAGAGCCAGATAGGCCCTCGCAGTTCCCCAGTGGAAATGGAGACCAGGAGCATGACAAATGCAGATGGGGGGCGGGTGCAGCGGCCCGGGGCGGACATGGAGTGGTGTTGCTTTTTCATCCACTTTGAGCTATATGGCTTGGTTGACCCTTTTTCCTTCTTGGGTTCTTGGTGTCTTGGTCCTGGGAGGTCCTCAGCTCTTGGCCTTACTGTGAGATCTCAGAAGACAGTCGGGAGACAGAGGCAGGGTGATCACCTCAACTTTGAGGCCATCCAGACCCTATTTCAAACAACAGACACTTGGGTCCGACCCCTTCTCTTTCTTCCCTGGCGTCTCGGCTGTATTTGTTTTGTTTTGTACACAAGTATGTCACCATGGGAGGGAGGCATAATCTTTGGTAATTTCTTATTGCGAGGTCTCTGGGATTTTTTTTTTTTTCCTTTAAATAGGGGTGACCCTTTAACATCTTTCCTGGCAGACCATAAAAAGTAGAGTTAAGGACATCAGCAGGAAAGAGCTGGCACATTCCAAAGGCTTATCAGAAAAGAGTTAAAATAAGGGACTGTCCATTGACAGGTGTGGGCAAGGCCTTTGGGGCCAACAAGACAGAATAGCACTTGTGAACAAGGGTGATGAATTGTTACTACCCTAGGTCTGCTGGGACAGGGGAACCAAAAATGGAGCTGGAACCACAGATAGCTGGTAGTCTTGGGAGAAGGGCTGTGCAGAATCATCAGGAGGACTGAAAGTATGGGAGGACCAGGTGGGGACAGCAATGTCCTGACCCATCTTTCCTCCTGTCTTCTACTGGTCCTAGAGGACAACAGGTATATGGTTGTGACTCTCAGGGATATAACTAGGGCACAGAGTGGACACAGGGCAGAAGATGGAGGGTAGGTTTAGAGGACAGAGCAGTTGCGTTAGGTCCCAGTTTGCATCCAAGTTGAGCCCTCCTGTTCAAATCCTAGGCAGGTTTTAAAGTCTGTCCTTATTTGCTTCATTTGTGAAATCCTTTCCCACTGTGGTTGGGAATAAAAGAAAGCAAGCTTTTATGTTATTAGCCTGGCATCTCTGCAGAGCCACCATTTATAGCTGTACTGTGCCATGAATGACATAGACATAGCCTTTAATCCTGGAGGGAGCTGTACTTGAGGGTGGGGTGGGGTAGGAGATAGGGATGGGGCTTGTGACCTTCTCTGACCTTGTTGAGGCTTTGTGGGGGTCAACCAGGTCCCTGGCTGGAGCCACTTGCCTCTAAGAGACTGGCCTCACAGGTGATGGTGACTATATGCCAACAGCAGACCTCTGGCAGGTCAGGAAGCCTGGTGTCAGGCTGTCCTGGCTGTTGGTGGGTGCTCTTGGCTTAGGGTCAGGTGATGCTGTCAGGTGGCCACTCTGGCTCCCCTGGGGCTTGATCTTCCCAACCCCATGTTCTTGAAAAAACAAACACATTCCCCAGGGGAGCCATGTATGCAGTGCTCAACTGACCATAGACAATCTTGTACTTCTCTACTGTCAGTGGCAAGCCCAGGTTTCAGGGTTGGGTGCTAGTGCCTGGTTTCTTAAGGTAGCAACTCCTCCATTTGCCAAGAACCACCACTTCACCTGGACTTCATAGTCTCATGGACAAGTCTCTGCTTAGATTAAAGCTTGATCTAAGTGAAGAGTCATTTTACCTAACCTCTCTGGGCCTTAACATCCCTAGGTTGTTGGGCAGATGAGATGTGTTAGATGAATATTTTCTCCCTACAGCTATTTTACAGCATTCCTTGCTTGTATGTTTCCTGCCTTTGGGTGGCATAGGGCTTGGGGACCAGAAATACAAGTGAGGGTCTGCCCTCAGAGTTCCTAGGAGTGATGAGCAGTGGGGCCCTCAGGCTCTTGTCCTATAGGTCCAGTCTCTTTTCCTCTGACAGTGGATCCAAGATGGGCATTGGAAGGGGTGTGGACTCAGGTACTGAACCTGTTCTTGGTGTGTTCTCACAGCTGAACCTCAACCGGCCAATCGAGGAGCAGGGCCCCCTTGACGTCATCATCCACAAGCTGACCGATGTCATCCTCGAGGCCGACCAGAATGACAGCCAGTCCCTGGAACTGGTGCACAGGTTTCAAGTGAGTGAGGATGGTGACACCTGACTGGAGGGAAGGCCCAGGGTGGCTGTGTCCAGCTTAGAGCTGTGGCATCTGCATAAGTGACTCTGCCGCTGGTGAGCTGTGGTTTTGTGGGCAAGTGCTTTGCTGCAAGCCAGGTCTCAGTTTTGAGTGTAACCTAGGCTTGGTATCACCTGGTTAGACCCAGCTCCTGGTCAGCTGGAAGGATCAAGGTCCCCCAGGGGCCTTTAAACTGTGTCCTGTCTTGGTGGACATGCTGCCACTCTATATGCCTTTCTCAAGCACGGCTTGACATTTGTCACAGGTCTGTGGGCTGTTCCCTGCTCCCCACCCATTTCCCTAGCAGCTCCAGGTCCTGATCCCTGGTGTTCTGCCCCCCGCCTTGGGATTTTCACACAGGGCGGTAGCTGCTGCTGTCACCACTGTTCACTTGCCCTGAGTGTCCTCTTCTGTGGACAGACATGATACTTTCCTCTGGAAAGCAGTTCGGGAGGTCATGAAGCAAAGTCATATTATCAGCAAAAATGCAGCCGAAATGGTGACTGTTCCCGGGCTTCCCCAGGGCACAGGGGTGCTTGAACTAGCACTTTTCATGTGTGGTAATTGGAGGTTACACATCCGTTTCTCTGTCAGGACAAAGGGGCTCTTGTCACACAGCAGCTATCCTGCTGACAGCGTTCCTCTCTGCCACGTGTTCAGGATTGGTGGCCTCAGCTCCCAAGTTCCCCGTGGCCCTCATCCACTTCCTGGAAAACCCCTGCCAAGGAGTCCCCCTTCCTGCCAGTTTCAGCTACCCCTGGCCCTCTGTGTCCTGGGGGTGGCCAGAGTAGGGTAGGGATTGTCTCCATTCAATGCCCTCTTGGACCTCTGCATAACGCCCCTGTCAGTTGCTGGGCCTTGTCCTCTCACAAGCTGAGGCTGTGGAAAGGTGGGTTGTGATCCTCCACCACCTCATGGAGTCTCAGTTTTCTTGTTTGTAAAATGGGTGCCAGTTGCAGAGAAGCCTAGGCTGCAGGGAAGAGCAGGTGGGCAGTGATGGAAAGTGCTCCCCGTGCTAAGCACTGGAGGGCAGTCACTGAAGGTATGTGGCATGCATACTCACTGAGGTTCTGCTGTGTGCAGGAGCTCTTCAGGCCCTGCGTGGGAGGGAGACAAGGCACCCAGTGAATGGTTTGCCTAACCAGCTTCCACTCCATGGCCTTGCCTGAAAAGCAACCAACCTGAGCCCATATCATTTTTACGACCCCCCAGGCCAGGATTTGCCAGCCTCGTTTTTTTGTTTTTGTTTTTTAAAAAAATATTTATTATTTTTATTTTATGTGTATGAGTGTATTGGCCTGCATGTAAGTGCACCCGTGTTGTGCAATGCCTGCAGAGGACAGAAGAGACTGCCCCTGGAACTGGAGTTATGGAGGTTGCTAGCTGCCATGTGGGTGCTGGCATTCAAACCCCGGTCTTCTACAAGAACAGTCAGTGTTCTTATCAAGAACAGTCAGTGTTCTTATCCTCTGACATCTCTTGCTGGGAATCGAACCCGGGTCCTCTGCAAGAGCAGTCAGTGCTCTTAACTGCTGAGCCATCTCTTCAGCCCCGCCAGCCACGTTTTATAACCAGAAAACTGAGGTTCAGGAGCCTGTGTGGCATGGCAAGCCAGGGCTCACTGCTGACTTTCTCAGGGAACCCACTGCTCATTCCACAGTGGTGGCTTCTACACTGCTCTCCGGCCTCTGTCTCCATCACCATCTAGCATTGCAAGTGCTATGGGCAGTCAGTGAGGCAGCAGCCATCCTCACCTCTGAGTCTCTGCTGCTCCCTCACACCTTATGTTCTTTAGGAAGCCTCCAAGTGTCTAATTGCTGTGCCTGTAGTTCCTTGGTGATGGATGCTCTCTCGGGAGGTAGTGGAGCCTGGGCACCTTAACAGACCCTTGAGGCAGCCATGTCTGCTAGTCAGACCTACGGAGGATGGTGCCCACACCTTGCAGGGACCCTGCTGAACTCTATTTGGGAAAGCCCGGCCATGTGTAAGGAGAGTAAGGAGACTCCAGCAGGAGATATTCAGGGACACTCTATGCTGACCTCTTGGTCTGAAGTAGTTTATAAATATCAACCCAGGGACTGGAGAGAGATGGCTCAGCAGTTAAGAACACTGACTGTTCTTGCAGAAGACCCGGGTTTGAATCCCAGCACCCACATGGCTGCTAACAACTGTCTGTAACTCCAGTTCCAGGGGATCAGACAGCCTCTTCTGTCCTCCATGGGCATTGCATGGCACGGGTGCACTTACCTACATGCAGGCAATACATGCATACACATAAAATTAAAAAAAAAAATTTTTTTTAAATAAAAAATCAACCCATTTGCTCATGGAGCAACAAAGTAGCCTGACTCCCTCAAGAGGAGGAAACAAATATAGGAGGTTGGGTAGCTCTTTCAAGCCTCTACAGATAGAAAGTGATTAAGTGGAATTGGAACCATCACTGAGTGGACCTTGCTCCCCTGCCTTCCTACCTCTTGAGTTAGATCAGAAGGACTCTGGAGTCAAAGCACCTGGGAGGTCGATCCAACCTCTAAGTCCATGGGCCATGGAAATTTGTTATCAAGATGGTACCTTATTCCTGGGGTGGGCAGCAGCTGTGAGGAGTGGATGCGGCAGACCGTCCGTTGTCTTCCTGTTGCCGCATTTCTGCTCACTCCCTCTCCTATCCTTCAGTAAAGGCACAGTCTGGTCAGTAGTTAGCTCAGTGCCCCCTGGTGCTGTCGCTGCCTCAGATACACAGAGCCTTCAGCCCAGGTGACTGCTGAGCAGCACCAGAACTGTTCTGGGTGCAGCAGGAAAGAACATTCCAGAACACATGCCTGGGGGACATGGGACCTGTAGCCTAAGACTGCTAGCTACTGGGTATGTTTCCTGGAGAGGGTCTTGGCTGGATCCTTGAACTGGCCCCTGGTCTGGGGTGGTGGCCTCTTGATAACCTTCTAGCCAGGTACCTCTGGGCAACATTTTCATCACACTTTGTTTCAGTGAGAGGCCAGATACCTGATAAAATCAGGACATGTCTTCCTGGTAAAGAGAGCAAACCTTTGGGGAAAGAATGCAAGGCTATATTCTTCAGAGGCAGCAAGTGTGTGTGTGTGCGTGCGTGTGTGTGTGTGTGTGTGTGTGTGTGTGTGGAAGGGGGTGGAAGGAAGGTGACAGTGACCCAGGTCTAGGAACAGGTTGAGGAACTCTGGATGAAGGCCAAAGGTTAGATCCTGGGGTAGCACTGGGGGCTGTCAGTTCTGATCTTGTCATCTCCCCCTGAGAGAGGTGCAAGTTCAGAGCTAGGCCACATGGACCTGGGGGCTGACGCTTGACCTTGACTATGCCCTTCATTTCCAAATTCTTGTTTAATTTTATCTTTCGGACACTAACAAGAAGACATTGGCATGGTTTGGGCCCTGGGAGGAATGCCATGGTCAGGCACATTGATTTCAGGAGCTCAGGAGCAAGAAGCAGAGCCCAGGGTCTGGTTTGCAGAGCAGCCCTTCTTGTATCTTTTTTTTTTTTTTTTCTCTTTGAGACAGGGTCTCCCTGTAGCCCCAGCTGTCCTGGAACTCACTATGTAGACCAGGCTGGCCTCGAACTCACAAAGATTCGCCTGCGTCTGCCTCCCAAGTACTAGGATTAAAGGCGTGCGCCACCACGCCTGGCTCCTTCTTGTATCTTAAATGTAGTAAACAGTAGAGCAGAGTAGAGGGGCTCTTCCTCAAAGGGCTCTGCTGTTTTCAGGTCCTCAGGGAAGGCTGTGGGTTCATATGTGGGGAGTGATGAGTTCGGAAGACATTCCTCATGGTCCCAGAGCATTGCACTATAGATGTTCCCAAGATCCTTTGGTCTCCAGGCAGGGAGGTTCGGAGCCAAGACCAGCTTCCTGGTGTCTAGGTGGGCAAGTTGGAGAGTGAGGCCCTTGTGCACAGTGCAGGTCATGCAAGCTGGTTGTCACAGAGACAGTCCCAGCTGGCTTTCTTTTGGGATTAGCCTCACAGTGGAGAATCAATGGGATGATTCAGTTGTTCCTTCTGCTCCAAGGGTTATGTGGAACCAACAGCCTGGCGCCTCTGCCTGCTGCCTAAGACTTGGTTATCAGTGTACAGACCTGGGCAAAGGTCCCCCAGGGCCCTGCCTTCCTGGGCCAGTGGGGCTGGGTGTGGCTGGTACACAGGGACCCAGGGGCCTCCTGGCCACTTCCTCGAGGGAGCAATATGAACTTTCTCTCTTGTCACTTTTGGTGCCACCTGTTTATTATGGCCACAGGGGTAGAGCCAGTGGCTTTCTTCTGCTGTTCCTTGGGGCTCCAGAATTGCTCTAGGAGTGTGCAGGTTGTGACCCACCAGACAAGTGGCTTTTTCCAAGGTTTTCCCTGATTGAGGTTAGAAGGAGGCTTAAATGTAAACTGATTCTTTCTCCCCATCTTTTGTGTGTAAGCTTGAACTCATGTGTACAGGGATGAGTGCATATATGTGTACATGAGTATGAAGGCTACTTTTTGAGGCAGGGTCTCTCACTGTTGTCTCTTCCTGGGGCACCTGCTCCCAGGACCTGTGTTACAACTGCTGCCCTCAGTGCCTGGTACATTAAAAATATGCCTATGTGTTTGACAGTAGAGACATGTGTAGGGGGCTGGCCTTATGTTGGGTCAATCTGTGGGTCAGTGGTGGGTAGAGTATGTGACTGTGGTTGGTGACTAGGAGCAGAGAAAGAGAAGGCCAGGAGGGCTCAGGGGGCAGGTGATACTGCCTAGGTGTGTGAGTGGGGATGTTCCCAGGAGTCAGTAGGCTGGAGCATGGGGTGGCAGGGCCAGAGCTCAGGGTGGTTTTGGGCCAGGCTGTGGAGCTTGTACTTTCTTCTGCAGAGAGATCCAAGAGCAAGATGATGGTGGTAGGATCAGGCTAGTCGGCAGAGAGAGAGAGAGGCCCTGCTCAGAAGGGGCATTGCCATTGCAAGGTAAACTGAGCAGGCTAGTCACCAGAGCCTGGGCATCTGGATTGGAGAGAGTATGTACCCTGGATGCCCAGTGGAACCTCATCCTCAGCCCCAAGTGTTCTGTAGACCAGCGGCCCCTCCTTCAACTGCTGGGACTGGACAAAGCCACTGTACCTCCTGTGGGCCTTTAGTGTATTAAGAGAGTCTAGAGAGGGAGCACTTCACTTACCCTTAGAGTGCAGGAATAAGTTCACCTCTCACCCCGTGCCTTGATTCTCCATCCTGTACTAACTGGAAGGGCAAGGCATTTAGGCATTTTGTAGTATCCCCTAGCCAGAAGACAGGAAGCAGGTGTGTCTGAACTCAGGTAGGAGGGTGTGAACTGCCTCCAAATGGAATTGCAGGCTGGGCTTCCTCTGGAGGTTGGCAGAGAGCATGGTGTTCAAGACTTTTCCTGCTAGCTGGTTGGGAGAGGCCTGGCTGCCACCCAAGCCATCAACTGCTCCCTAAGCCTCAAAGCCTTAGAAGACTGGCTGCTACTCTCTTGGGTGTGGGGGACCTGGGGTGGTAGAGTAGCCCCTGATGAGTGACTATGGCAGAGGGATGAGAAGATGGTAAAGATCATGTTAGTTCAGAGTCAGCCCCGAAGTGACATGGCCTTTTAACCACACTCTTCACTTCTGGCCATGACCCACTGTAGCTGTCAGCAGAGTAGGCTCTCCCTGCAAGGAAGGGAGTGAGTTCAGCACAGGACTCTTGTTTCTCTTTAAAAATTAAAATACCCTACAGGTTTTTGTAAGCATTAAACAAATGAATATATGCTGTGTGCTTGGAACAGCACAGAATGAGGGCTGTGTGTGCATGCTGTGTGCATGTGTGTGCGTGCCTGCACTGGCCACTCTCCCAGATGTTGTCTGGGATGTGGTAGTATATACAGACCCCTTGACACTTTGGTGCACCAAGCCGTGTTGCTGATGACAGTATTGCTACAGGGCAGTAGCATTACTTTTTCCAGCCTTATCTGTGGCCCCAGTCAACTTGTGAGCTCTCAGTTGTAATTGGAGTCAATGATGTAACAATTATTAAAGTGTCCCCAGTGGGAGGCATACCTGTGAGAGGGATGGGAAATGTGGGCTTGCTTAGCTTAAAAGGCAAGGTCAGAGGAGGGGAGGTGGTCAGAGAGACTTGGCTGTTATCTCTGCCTCTGCCACTCACCAGCCAGTCCACACCTACCCAGGTTGTCCTGCTTGCAGCATAGAGAACTTGCTGATTGGTCTTAAGACCTTGGAATCAGCCCTGTCTTCTAAAACAGCTACCCTAGGTGGGGCCGTTATTTCCCAGCCCACAGTTCAGTCCTGTCTGCCCCTCAGGTATAGATGCAGCAGCGCTGCTAACACTGGGTCAAACCTGCCAGCCTCTAGCATTGAGCAGCCACCAGTGGAGGGTCTGTGCTGTGCTGGAGGAATGAGGAGGAAGGCAGAAAGACAAAGGCTTCATTGTTCTGGGCCTTCCAACCCAATTAGGAAGCCAACATCAAACCCATGAGAAGTTGGGTAACACAGCCTAAGTGAGCTTCTGTTGGTTTGTGTGTAGGCTGCTGGGGTCAGAGTCAGAGTATGGAATCTAGTGAAGGATTTGTATTATAACTAGATCTATGGCGGAGGCTGAGTTTGGCTAGGCATGTACCACGTGACCACACTGCCTGGGCCCTGCTCATTTCTTGCTAGTTAGTCCTATCTCAGTCCTTGAGGCAATGGAAATAGTTACCCATTTTTCAGGCAAGAAGAGCAAGGCCTAAGGGAATAGTCACCTGCCCAGAGTCATTTAGAAGCAGCAGGGCCAGGATTGTAGCTTACAATCGTTTTACATGTGTCTGAATGGCTTTCTTTAGACAATAGCCAGTGGGCATCCTTACCCTGTGCTTCCTGTTGGCTAAAGGTTAGTGGCTCAGGGTCACTGAGGAAGAGGTCCATTGCCTAGTCTCTGACCCAGCCGATGCCATGTACTGATGAAACATAGGCTAGTAGAAGCCAAGGGACTCAGAGCTGGCCACATCCCAGTCCCAGAAGAGCAGACTCAGTACTAGGGTAACCATGAGGTCAGCCTCGAGATGATTGCTGCTCTGGGTCACAAGGTCAGTCCTCCCATGGTAGAGATGGCCACACAATCTGCCCATTGTGTATAGACACTGAGCCAGGCAGTGGGGACTGGGCATTGCTGTTTCTATCAAGGAGGGAGTACCACTTAGTGCCTTTGGCTGGTGATAGGCACTTTTCCCTCTAGAAAGAAGATGCAGACCCTGCCATCCCATATCTGCCCAGGATTGGTGTTGGACATTGTATAGACAGGTTAGTGGGGTGGCTGTGGAGGGTGCTATGAAGTCTAAGCCCTGAGCCCATACATTTGCCTAGGCTCCTGTGTAAAACACTGCCAGTCCATATATACCTCAGGGGTTGGGGCATATTGAATTTTAGAAATACAGGTATTTATTAGAGCTGAGCCTGATGGTGTTCCCAGCACTTGTGAGGTGGAGGCAGAAAAATCGGTAAAGATCATCCTTAGTGATATAGTGAGTTTGCAGCCAGCCTGGCCTGTTTGAGATTGTGTCTCAGATCAAATAAACAAGTGAAAGGGATGTTTCCTGATACTCAGTATGTAGACCAGGCTCACCTTGAACTCATAGAGATCCACTTGCCTCTGCCTCCCAAGTGCTAGGTCTAAAGGTGTGTGCCACCATAGCTGGCCAAAAGGAATGTTTCTTCATATATTTTCTGCCAGCCCTAGTTGTACATGCGTAGTTGTAATCCCAGCACTTGGGAGACTGAAGAAGAAAAATTTTGAGCTCAAGGCTAGCCCTGGCGACTTAGGGAGCCTGTCTCAAAAACAAGCAAACCACAACAAAATATTTTTCAAAGTTGTAGAAAGAGCTTTTGTGTCAGTTTTCTTAGGCTTTCTCAGCAGCAGCACCACTAACATCTGGGTCTGGATAATTCTGTGTTGCCAGGACCTGCCCTGTGCTACCCAGGATGTTTAGCGACCTGTCTGATCTTTGTCAGCTAGATTCAGTCATACCCCCAAAACAGTCCTTGTTGTAAGAACCAACCATGCCTCGAGGTACTGCCAGGGGCCTAGTGAGAGTGTCACCCTGGCTAGGCACCACTGTGCTTCTTAAAAAAGAGTTTATTTTTAATTATATGTCTATCTGTGGGTCTGTGCATGTGAGTGCAGTGTCCACAGAGGCCAGAAGAGGACATCAGATCCCCTGGAGCTGGAGCTGGAGACAGTTATGAGCAGCAGCTCACAGGTGCTGGGAACTGAACTTAAATCCTCGGCAAAAGCATTAGGTGCTTTTAACCACTGAACTATCTCTCCAGCCCCCACTGTGCTTCATAAGAGAAAACTTCAGTTTCCCTGAGAGCATGGGATTGGGAAAACCAGTTCTGTTCATGAGCATGGCTGCCAAGGCCTCAGGGGTTCTGCTCTCTGGCCTTAGGGATGGGATCCCAGTCCAAGAGGACTTCGTCTTCTGGGCTTCTTTTCATGGCTATGCTTGCAGCAGAGAGGTGCCTGTCTCCAGGCTCCTAGCTTATGTTGGATGCTGTAAGCTGAGTTGTCTCTGCCACCCAGGAGGTTGCTTGGCCCTGTGAAGCTGAGAGTGACCTCACATCACATCAAGCCAAGGATGAAGCTGGCCCTCTGCTGCCCTTGGTCCTCTAAGAATGGTCAGAGGAGATCCTCTGAGCCCTTCCGTGTGTGTGTGTGTGTGTGTGGGTGTGGGTGTGGGTGTGTGTGTGGGTGTGTGTGTGTGTGGTGTGTGTGTGGGTGTGTGTGTGTGTGTGTGTGTGTGTGTG
>NW_008358490.1:1174849-1274278 GCF_000622305.1 Nannospalax galili
TGGGTGTGTGGGTGTGTGTGTGTGTGTGTGATGTGTGTGTGTGTGTGTGTGTGTGTGTGTGTGGCTGGTGTCTGCATCCCAGGCCTTAGGCCTTAGGCCTCTATACCTTTTGGTATCCAGCCCCAGATTTGGCCTCATCTGCCAGTCTCTCCACTGATCTGTAATATCAGCCATCAAATGGCTATTAGGGCCATTCAGTCATTCATCAGCAAGTCCTAATTGGGCATTTACTATGTGCCAAGAATTATAGAAAAATTACAGATACCACAATAAATTAGACAAAAACCAGATAGATAGAGCGCCTGCCCTCACAGATTGAACTCACACACGTGTGTGTGTTTGAGAATGATGTACACAAAGCACAAATTAATAGAAGAGGAAGTAACACAGCCCCAGCTATGGTACAGTCTAGGAGGAAACAAGTTAAGGCCTGTGATAGGGAGATTCTTGTTGCTGATCCTCCCAGAGTGGACACTTGAGCTGAAGCCTGCCCTCTTAAGCAGTTCGAGTCTGGGAGCAAGTGGGCGAAGCAGTTCAGCCTGGGCTCTTTGGAGGACCCAGAATAACAGCAATTAGTGAAGAATGCCCATAGTGGGCTGGAGGACAAGCTGGTCTAGACCAAGCCCATGCCTGGTGGCCTCCAACGAACCCCTGGACCCTTTGAAGACAAGTAACATTGTGCAGAGTCCTCTTTCTGATGACCCTGAGTTGGCCACCAAGTGTTCTTTTCTACTTCACAAGCTGTCCAAGGGGAAGAGGCCCTCTACCTTGGCAGGAATTGGTAGCAGAGCATTTCTCACCTCTGAGCTGGCCTGGGTCACTGTTTAGAGGCCAATGCATTCAGTACTGGGTGACTTGTCTGCAGTACCATGTGCCAGGCTGGAGTGCTCTGGCAACAAACACTCTCTTGGTTTTCATGCGTCCAGAGTCTACTGGAAACTGAAATGCCAGGAGGCTGCATGCATGAGTGAGGGGCTCAGATATCCTCTCTTGAGTGACCCCTAACTATCCTAGAATTCAGCACCATTGCTCACTGTGAGATCCTGGCCTTGTTTCTCTTCTGCCAGCTCTAGGATAGAAGCTCTGAGTTCTGGTTGTGCATTCCCCATGCAAACCAACAAAGCTCAGGGGGCGATGAGGGCAAGGAACCTGTGGCCACAAGGAGTCTCTGCTTGCTCCAGGAATTCAGTCAGAGGCAGGCTGCTGGCTGTGGGCATAGATGAGGCTGGGAGCTGCTGAGGTTTGCACTGTTAAGCCTTCAGTGGGGTAATGTGAGTGGGCAGGGGCATGGCTGTAGTGAGTAGGGCTTCTGAGAGATGAGTTGTGACCTCATCGCAGTGTAACCTTGGACAATGCCATCCCCTTTCTGTCCTCTTGACTCTGGTATATGTTGTGACAGTGGGCCAGCTCCCACAGTCTGTGGTCCATGAGTGGAAATTCCACCTGTCCCTCCATCCTACAGGGAAGTGTCTGTCTTCTGCAGGCTAGCACCAGTCCTGTAGGCACCTGTACAGCCTGGCTCTGCAGGCTGTTTTTAGTCTCCATGCCCCTCATTGTCTGAAGGTCCTGACCAGTGCTGTGGTACTGGACAGTGGGCATGTGACATTAGTCAGGTGAACCACACAGTCTGGGCACCTTGCCTGCCTCCCACTGAGAAAAGATGGAGGAAGTGTAAGAGTTTGATCCTGAAATCTGGGGACAGAAAAGGAGGTATTGTTTTCAGTGGGGGGCCTGGAGTGGGAGGAGGGATCTACTGACTGAAGATAAAAGTTTCAGTTCTGCCCAGCTCTCTGAGCCCTCAGACTCAGGTTTTGGCCAGAGCACAGTTTGTGTGTGTGTGTATGTGTGTGCGTGTGTGTGTGTGTGTGTGTGTTTTAAATATAAAGCTAGCTCAGGATGGCGGTTTCTCTCCACAAGCTCCTGGTTCTCTGTCCTGGCTCACACTACTCGCAATGGTAGCATGACTCCATGATGCTGCAGTCCACCTAGGAGATGGCTGAGGGGGATGGATGGTCATGGATGACATCTGCCTTCCAGATGGGCATGCCATTACTCTGGGCATATGTGCAGAACCAGGAGATCTGGTTTTCTTTCTGGGTACTCGGGCCCTAGCCCCCCCACTATCTGGAACAAGGCTTCCTCTGCATGGTGGTGTGGTTCATATAAGGGTTCATTCTAGAGGCTGGGGCCTGTCCTGGTTTTTCTGAACCCCTCACTTACTCCTGGAAGTGGGGCAGGTTGCTGCTGACTTTCTATTTTCCCAGGAAGCATCCTCTGCCCTTCTGATCTGCCCCAGCACCTCACCCATCCTGACCAACTTGCAATTGTGAGCTTGAGCTGTCTGCACATGCACTGTGCATGATTCTGACTTGGGCACAGACATGGCTGTCCTTGTGGTTTCTGTGTGCCTCTCAACAGTCCTGTGGCATATTGGTGACACCAGCATATATAGGAGACAATCTGAGAGGCCACCCTGCTGTTACTGCTGCCCAGCCAGCTTTTCCCCTTTGGGGGCAGCCACTGGTCTTGTGGCTGAGAGCCTTTTCAGGGAACTTTTGTAGAACAGGCACAAATAGTTTTTCCTGACCACAGGACACCTGGAAGTGATCATAGTTAATCCTTGCAGGCTACCCTGTTCTTTTTACATTGAATGAACTTACTGCCATTTACTGACTGATTCTGCATTAATGGGCCTTTAGACATTTCTGACCCGCTTTAGAAGTATGCTGTGGGGGGCTACCCTCACACATGTCTCTGTGAGCACATAAGGAATCTGTAGGTTAAATACTTGGTTTTCTTTCCATTGATGTTATACTGATTTCACCCTTACCTACAGATGCTGGTCCATTTCCTACTACTTTTTGATCAGTGCATTTTGGCCTGTAAGAATGCCAGAATCCTGGCAATCTCTTTTTGCCTGCTGGTTTGCTGCTGGCCACCCGAGGCTCTGGGAAGGGCTGTGTTAGCTAATCTCATGGGCCTTGCTTGGACCTTGCACCTGGATCACCTTGCTCCTGACTGATTGGGGATCATGTGTGACCTTTCTCTTCTGCACCCCCTGTGTTGTTAGACTCTGACAACCGTCAGGTTTAAATAACAGGGTTAAGGAGCAAGTAGGCCTGGGGTAGATTCTGTTGTCATTTTATTTTCTTCCATATCATAGAGATGGTGTTGGAGTAAAAGGTTAAGGTCCAAGAGCTCCTCAGTCTTTCCTGAGTATGCAGTCCAGCCCATATGCCCCATGGCCAGCACTGTATCACACCTATTGCTAAGGCTCATCTGTTTGCTGCTCCATCTTGTGGCCTTGCAGAGTGCTAGACTGGTCACTCTGTACCTTAAGACTGTCCTCACCCCACCCCCACCCTGGCTAAGGACCCTATTGCTTTATTTTAGGATCAAGTCCAGACTCCTTAGCTGGTTTGTCTCCAGGCTGTTGGCCTGAACTTAACCTTCCCTTGAGACCTGTATCTACACCCAGTGCCTGGTCCTTGGGTGTGTTGAGCTCCCTCCCCACTTGCTTTTGCCTCTGCCTGGAGTGACCTTTCTTCTCTTGGCCTGTGCCTATGATTCTTAAGTGTCAGTGGTCTCAGAAATCCCTTCCTCCACGTTTCCTCATAGCCAGATTTGTTCCAACCCTTGCGCATCCCTGTGCACCAACACTCTCCTGCCCCATGGTCACCCCCACTCCCCCAGTGCCATTTAGGAGCCCCCTTATGATGGTGGATAGGATGTGGCTTAGTCAGTGATCTCTCCCCTCCTCTCCCCTCTCCCCTCCTACTCCAGGGGGCCTCGGGCTGAAAGCTCAGACATGAGATCTCTCTCTGGAATACAAATGAGGGTTGGTTAAGAACTGAGTGTCTGCTGGCAGGAAGCTCAGCTCTCCTGAGGAGCCTTTTTGGAAAGTGAGACAGGAGTCTATGGGTAAAGAAGTGCCCTCAGTATATCAGGCCTGGCTAGAGGGAATGGAGACTCAGGAAAAGACAGCCCCGGGGCACAGCTTTGTCTAGGCTAGTGTCATGTCTGTTCCTGATGGAGCTGTGGCCTGTCCAGGAGCTGTGGCCTGTCCGAGAGCTGTGCTCAGCCCACCTGCCTTCTACCCTGATGGTGTGGGTGCATGCCTCACTAGCCCACAGGGGAGGGGACTTGTAGCCACATGCTCTGTGCTCCAAGGGCAACAGGTTCCAGACTTCTGAGTCTGGATGTCTTTAGCCTGACTCAGTGCAGGGGTCCAAGAGCTTTTTTATGATTTGTTCAACCTGGATCGTAAGAGTCAGCAAGGATACCCAAAATAAGTCACTCCAAACTTCTCATCATATAGATGGGAAAACTGAGATATAGATAACTTAGGTAACTTTCAGAAATACATAAAATCAGTCATGGTTCTAGGATATCAACCTGTTTCTTGACTCTGCTTGCATGGTACCTCAGGGTCCTTGTGTTGGGTTAGGGCTGGACCATGTGCAGTTTTAGGAAGCCTTTCTTATGTGCTGCAAGTTGCATTGGTCAATTGCCAGGGACAGTTAACATAGGCTGCACACAGCACAGCTCTGTGGTTGACACATGAATGGCTACACTTAGTACCCTTGCCTCTAGTATGTGCTGTATGCTGCCACAGCACCCTTTGGGCTCCTGAGAGCCTGTATCAATTTGCTTCTCTATTGCTGTGATAAAAACACTGACCAAAACCAACTTGGAGAGGAAAGGGTTTATTTGGCTTACAGTTCACAGTAGTCCATCACCAAGGAAAGCCAAGGCAGGAACCTGGAGCACAGACTATGGAGGAACACTGTTTACTGGCTTGCTCCCTGGGCCCATGCTCAGCCTGCTTTCTTATACAACATAGGACCATCTGCCCTGGGATGGCACTGCTCACAGTGGACTGGGTTTTCCCATATCATTTAACAATAAAGGGAATGCCCCACAGACAAGGCCTGAAGGAAGTGCCTCAGTTGAGGTTCCCTCTTCCCAGGTGTGTCAAGTTGACAACTGAAGCTAACTTGTACAGAACCCACCTCAGGTTAATCTATGAAGATTCCCAGCCTCCAGCATATGCTAGGCCTGCTGCCAGCCAGATATAGCCTACTATACCGAGGTACTTGGACAAGTGTGGTTGTCTTAGAACTGATATCATCTGTAACTGTAATGAAAAGGCAGGTGCTGAGAAGGCATTGTTAGGGGGATATTGGGCCCTGGCTTTGTTTGATGGTAAGTCCATCAACAATGGTTGACTTTTTAAGTGGTCCACTAGTTGCCCCCCCCAACTATACACTGTGACTTACATGATTCTGGAGGGTAGATTTCCCCTTCTATAGAACTGTACTGTGCCTTTGAAGGCATGACTTCCTTAATCCTGCTGGAGTCCCATCGTTTCCATGCAGTCTCAGCACGTGTCCACTACTCCTCTGTGTTCCCAGTACCATTCCAATCCTGACATCTCAGAATCCTGCGCATGCCCTTTGCTTTGTGCCATGTAGATCTTCCTGATAGCTGTCATTCCAGACTGTCATCTGTTCCTGTCACTAAATGCAGTCTCCCAAGAGTCATCTAGCTTCACTCGTGTTAGTTCATCTTGATTCAGGACTGGAAACCTTAACCTAGTTACTACTTCCTTCCTGAAACCATGGGTTGTACTAAGGGACGCTTCCTTTGCTCTTTGCTAGTGCTGGACCACCAGGAGAAAGGGGATACGGTGTGCATCTTTCCTCTGATGCATTATCTTGGGTTGACACCACTGTATGGAATGTGTCAGGATGTGCAGCCAGCAGGCTTCAGGCCTTGGCCCCATTGCAGTGGGTGAGAAAGGTTTCCTAAGAATGAGCTAGGTGGTTCTGGCCCAGCTACAACTGAGCTGCCCTTCATGGGGCCAGGTTTCCTCATGCCATATTCCCTTGCCTGGCATTGTGGAGCCAGATCCCATCTGAGCCGATCCTGGCTGGGAAAGCCCCCCCATCTAGCACTGAGGTGTTCTGAGCCCTGGGTTCTTTATTAGAGGGACTGATAACAGGACCAGTTTTAGAGTGGATGTGAGGGGAAAGGAACTATGACCTGTGTGTAGTGAGTACATTAGCAGTAACTCACCCTGGAAGCTTGATGGGTCCCTGTCATGGTGTCAAAGCTATAGTGACCAGAAGCTTCCTGGATCTTAGCCAGCATGGGAGAAGTAGATGAGAACGCCAGCCCTTGTAGCCATTAGCATGTGTTTAGGATGGGACAGAAGGAGAGAGGTGACACTGAGTAGACCCAGGGTCACCTCCTTTCCATAAAAGCCCCCATGGGTAATCTTCAACAGCTACAAGGATGCCTTTCAGCTCTCATTGGGGGTCCTTCCTGTCATTCTTCAGTGGCCAGGTACTACTTAAAGGCATCTCCTGATTCCCAGAAACCCATGGGTAGGACCAGGGGTTTCCCTGGGCTTGGCCTGCTGGTCCAAGATGTCTAGTGTGTTTCCTCTCAGAGCTGAACGATAGATGTTGACTCCTGCTGGATTTAGTTTTTTGCAGGTGATGACTTTTGTAGCTGTGAGAGCACATAGTAGAATTGTGCTCATGTGTGTCCTTAGGAGACCGAGCCGCCCCCGCCCACCTCCCGGCCCCCAAGGGATAGGGGAGCAGCTCAAGGCAGGTCACACTGCAGAGCAAGTCTGGCACCTAGGCCTTGCTAGTTTTGTTGCTTGAAGTATAACATGTACATTGAAAAGTGTACACATCTGTAAGTAGTCTCCTAGATGGCCTTTCACCTGCCAGATACACATACCAGATGGAGCTGTAGAACAGAGCCTCGTCCTAGAGCCACTCATAGCTCCCTGCTACTCTCCTCCCCTCCTCCCTCCTTCCCTCCCTGTTTCACTATCCCCCCCACTCATCCTTCCTCCCTCTCCTTCTCTCCTGCCTGTCCTTCATCTCCCCTCCCTCCCTCCTCTCCTTTCTTTCCCCTTTTCCTTTTTCCCCTTTCCCTTCTTTTGTGTCAGTACTTATGAGCACCTCAGTTTGACACCTGTCAAAACTGTCATGCCTCCCACGTTTATACACATGACCCTTGCACAGGATCATCAGACTGTGTTGGCTTTCTTCATGTCAAATCAAAAAGACACACTCTCCTTACCCATAGTCTCTGCAGATCAGGGGCCCCGGCTTTAGCCAGCTTCATTCTCTGTTTCAAACTCCCTCTAGGCTTTGATGCAGGAGCTGGCTAGGGTGCATTGTATCCAAGGCTTGACCTAGGAAGCTATCAGCTACTCACAGATTGTTGGCAGAGTAACTTTTAGCATCTGTAGGACAGAGTTTTAGTGTCTTGCTGGAGGTACCCACAGTGTCCAGGGCCATCCAGATTCTGGCCACATGGACCCCTCCCTGACAGTGCCTCTTTCTGTGTGGCGGCCTGTGTCTTCACAGCTAGCCACCAAGAGAGCAGGAGACCAGAGTACGGAATGTGAACACAAGAGTGATGCTACCTGTTGCCTAGTAGCATGTCATGGGCCCCACCCTCACAGGAGAGGAGTCCTATAAGGACTTGAACACCAGGAGTGCAGGAATCTGGGAGTCAGGCAGACTGCCAGGAAGGAGACTCTGCCTCAGCCCTGGACTATAAACCCTGCTCCCTGCTCTCCACGCAGAGCTACCCTTTCCATGAGACAGCCCCCTCTCTAAGGTAGGGAACCAAAACTAGTTTCTGGGAGGAGGGAAGGAAGCTGGTCACCAAAACAAGAGACAAAGTTTCTTCAGCATACCTGAAAGGCTTGTGTCCCTATTTGATTATTGGTGGGTCTGGTCCCCACACTGCTCCTGGCTGGGCGGATCTTTCTGAGACTCCCCTGCGGTTGTGTCTCCTCCAGAGCATCTGCATCTCTACCCGTTCCTCAGGCTAACATGTGGTCTTATGCATGGGCCTCTGCAGTGGTGCTGAGCTTGTTAGTCCTGCCTGGGATACTTGGTTGCTTCCTGTACAATGACAGTCCTGAGGCTGGTGGGACAGGCTTGCTCCTGTGGAACCTGAGTGGGTTGCTCCATTAGTGCCACTGAGGTGCGACAGCCTAGAGGCTGTCTTTTCAATAGCACTGCCTGTAAACCTGTCCACTGGGGCTGCAGGACGTCTTGTCAGCTCCTTCTTCCTCATTCTCCATCTCTGGCACCAAGCTTTGGTCCTCTGTTTGCTGTTCTAGAGCTTCCTGGCCAAGCTATGGACAGAATTGTACAGAAGTGAGGTTCAGATCCTCCTTAGCCTTTCTAGGGAGTAAAAGCACATCATTCACCAGCCTGTGTTTTAGTAGGTGACACAATACTCTGCTGAAGTCTAAGATTTGGCACTGTAGTGGTTGGTGGATCCTGGCAAAGCTCTGGCTAATTGTGTTCGAACTTGGACCAGTCACTTTGACTTTCAGAGACTCAGTTTCTTTTTCATTTCTTGAGACAGAGTCTTGCTGTATAATCTAAACTGGCCTGAAACTTGCTATGTAACCCAGTCTGTCCTTGAACTCACAGTCCTCCTGTCTTGTCCTCCTGAGCGCTGGGTTACAAGTTCGTACATTGTGCCTGACTCGAGATTGTATCTGCAATCTAGAAGAAAAATGAAGGTGTTCCCTCTGTGGACCACAAGGTTGCTCTGAGAGTCAAATGCAATATTTTTTTTGGTGACTGCTGTATTGGAAAGCAAGGAAGGCACTGACTTGTATCCAAGATGGGGTATGATTATGGAAGACACTCAGGCCTGGACCAGAGTTTTGTGGTCTTTTGTTTTCTCATTTCTAGGCATATGCCCAAGAGAAATGAAAACATTGGTCCAAACAAACATGTTAATAGCAGTGTAGGTCGTAATAGCTGAAAAGTGGGAAATAATCAGATATCCAACCAGTGATGAGTGGGTACACCCATCTGGTACATTCATACCATGAATTGTGATCTAGTCTTGAAGAAGAATGAGGTGCTGACTCATACTGTAACAAGCATGAATTTTAAAAATATATATATTTATTTTTATTTTATGTGTATGAATGTATTGCCTGAATGTATGTGAGTGTTCCCATGTTGTACAATGCTAGGGCGTTGGATCCCCTGGAACTGGAGTTAAGGACGGTTGGTAGCCACCATGTGGGTGCTGGGAATCGAACCCAGGTCCTCTGCAAGAGCAGTCAGTGGAGGAAACTGGTCACGGAAAACAGCCTGCTTTATGATCCTATTCACATGAATGTCCAGAGTGAGTTCTGTAGAGACAGAACAGCATTCCAGGGGTTCCAGGGACTGGGAGGAATGGGAATTGAAGCTGATAGGATGAGGGTATAGGGTTTACTTTTGAAAGATGAAAATGGTTTAAAATTTTGCTGAAATACACTAAATCCTTTTGGGGGGAGATGGGTAATGGGGATTGAACCCAGGCCTTTCTAACTGCTAGGTAGACACTGTACCACTGAGCTATATATTCCCAGCCCAATCTACTAAATACACTTGAATTATACATTTTAACTGGGTAGATTACATGCTACATGGATCATATAATAAAATTGAACTAGTTCAATCTTCAATCTACAGATGAAGACTGAAATCTAAGGAGGCCCAAATTCACAAATGAGGAAGCTAGATCTTTATCCTGGGCCCAGCTGTCTCTAGCTCCTGTGCTTGTAAACTCTTGCACCAGTGGCTTCACTTTGCAAAGAAGGATAGTAGGTCCCTTTCCTCCATCCCAGCATCCTTATCAACTGACAGAGAGATTCCTAAGCTGTCTGTCAAGCCAGAGCCTCCCAGCCCCACACTGAGTCTGTGGACTCTCAAATTCACACCACCCAGTGAACAGGCTTTCACTCTGGGATCATGAATGCAATGTGGGGCTTGCTGTGTCAGAGGGAACAAGCTGCCAGGATGGAGCAAGGCTATAGCCTTGGACCAGATTCTTTTAGTCTCTGTGCCCTGACAAAAATGGAGAGAGAACCCTTCCACCTTTGCAGTGCTATTGGGGAGCCCACAAGTATGTCAAAGATGCTTCCAGACTTGTACAATTTACCAGCAGCCTCTCCTGGCTTCAGGGCAGGTTAGTCCCTGGATACTTCTGTCGGGTGAGCCACGTGTTATTGGAGAACATCAGGCCTTTGACTCACAGAGTTTCTGATTCTAAGGAATCTGGTTAGCCACCTTGTTAGGGATGCCTACTTAGTCACTTTGTTGCTTCCCTATTTCTGCTTTTAGTATCATATCTCAGAAACCATTGTTGAATCCAAGGCTACAAAGATTTTTTTTTGTCAGTATTTTCTTCTAAGAGTTCTATTGTTTTAGCTCTTGCCCTATAGGATTTTTTTTTTTTCCTTTTTGAGACAGGGTCTCTCTGTAGCCCCAGCTGGCCTAGAACTCACTATATAGACCAGGTTGGCTTTGAACTCACAGAGATCTGCCTGCCTCTGCCTCCCAAGTGCTGGGAGTAAAGGCATGTGCCACCACGCCCAGCTTGCCCTATAGGATTTTTGTATTAAAAGAAATGGTGTTTGAAAACCAATTTATCAGACTGGAGAGATGGCTCAGCAGTTAAGAACATTGACTTTTCTTGCAGAAGACTGGGATTTGAATCCCAGCACCCACATGGTGGGTAACAACTGTCCATAACTCCAGTTCCAGGGCATCATCGACACTCTTTTCCGTCCTTCGCAGGCACTACACGACATGGGTGCACTTACACATATGCAGGTATGACACTCATACACATAAAAAATAAAAATAAATTTTAAAAAGAAAGAAAACCAATTTATTTAGCACTGAGCTTCTTGCAAGCCCCAGATGTCGCCGCTTTCATTTTTACACTATTGATTATGATTTTTCTTATTATTGCTGTTGTCTGTAATTAATGTCTCATTGTGTTTTGCATCTTGGTAGTTGCCTCCAGTTTTGTCTAGAGAGATTATACTGGTATTTGAATTCCCTTCTATCACATCTCTGGAGTGGGGACAGAAGGGGAAGAGCTAGTTGTGCTCTACCACGCTCTGCAGACTTGGTGTTGAAGAAAGTGAGCTTACAGAATACACTGTGGTAAGCTGCTCCCCAGAGTCCTGCGGTGTCACCTCTGGCAGCTCCTATCCAATTGGGTTTTCCACACTCTTTCTCTCCTCATGCCCTGTATTTGGTTGTTTTGCAGAAAACCCCAGACACATTTAGCTGCAAATAATTTTGATATGCATCTTCAAGAAATCAGTGCTTTCTGGAAAGGTCCCTGCTAAGTTTGGGAGATGGCATATCTATTACTTCCCAAGACTCTAGGAGCCAAGCACTGTGGGTGAGTGTCTCTTCTGCCTCCCAGGAGAGCCAACAGACCTGTCAGTTGTGGTAGACTCAGTCCTCTGCCAGGACCCGAGCTGTCCCCAAGGGGACATAGTCCTGCTTAAGGACTGTGCTGCTATGTGTGTCGGGTAGGGGAAAGGAGTTGTGTCATGTTCAAGACATCAGAGGCAGGGTGGCCACAGGCCATAGCCAGTGCAGGGCTGTTGATCTTGAGTCTGCTTCATGGGACAGGGTGAACCCAGAGACCTTGGGTCAGGGCTGCTCGGTCCTATGTTGCAGCACCCTTGTTTCTGTGCTGTGCCTGTTGCTTACATGTCTGTGTATCGCCTGGATACCCTAGCAGCCCCCTGGGGTAGTTTTATCCAGAGCACTGGTCACACCACAGAATTGCACATTTAACTTCAGAGTCCTGCTCCCAGATGGGGAAGACGTGATACAGGTAAGATTTGAACTGGTGTCATTTTTCTATGGAGAACAAATCGTCCATCTCTGCCCTTACACATGAAACTGCAGAGGAAGTAGTACCTCTGTGTTCCCTCAGCCTTCTCATGCAACTTGGATTCACAGTGGGGTCACTGTGTCTCCCCCTCACCCCATAGTATGTGTTGTCAGCACCCCCGTTGACATCATCCATGGGCCTAGGTCATCCTGTGCTCTGACTGGGCACCTAGGTAGCCTCTGCCCCCTTGTCTCTTCTAACAGTGGAACTTACCACCATCTCCTGACCTACTGGATCCAGCTGTCCTTATAAAGACCAGGCTCTCCATGTTCACTTCAGGATCTCACTCTGGTCCCCCTTGGCAGGCCAGCCCTCTGAGGGAGCACATGTTTACCATTTGCCATGGAGATGGTTTGGGTCTTTCTTCCAGCAATTTGTTTGGTAAGTCTAAGAGACTTGTGAAAAATTCATGAGGCCTCCGATACAATAGATAAGCTGAAAGGCTTAGAGGAAAATACACTTGTGATAGCAGAGGAGTTGGAAGAAATCTTTGCCCCTCTGTTCCCGTCTCCAGAGAGATCTGGTTCTGCAGATTCTTCTGTGTGTACCACGGCTTTCATCCCAGGCCCAGAGCTTATTGGCACCTGCTTGTCAGATTATTTCCTCCTTCAGTTTCATGTGGCGTCTTTTCCTCTTGATTTTTGGCTTAAATTCCTGCCTTCGTGAAACTGAGCTTCTCTCTAAGGGTCACTGCCCTTCTGCAAGAACATGGGGCCAGCTTGAGCTTTGTTGGGGGCATAGGGAGGGAAATGTGTGTCTGTGTTCAGGTAGCCTCAGTTGCTGGGGGTAAACAGGCCACCCCTGTGTGATAAGTGTCTCTGACAGCCTCAGTGAAGAAGGCAGGAAGTGCACATGGCCCTCTGTCACCTGCAGTGCCCCCAGCAAACTGTCATCTTTCTGTCTTCATGGCAGCCCTGTGACCTTGAAACCCCGCTCCTCTAGTTTCTCTAGTCAATAGATTCGTGGAACTTGAAGCCATCTGTACAGGGACCTACAGGGTCATCTGAAGGAAGTCCTCAGAGACCCCGAGAAGCCCAGTGGCTGGCCACTTTGATCCCATATGCTCCTCCTGCCACACCAGGCTGGTTCTGGATACAGTGGGGTGGGGGGATGAGGGACCGTGATTTCTAGGGCAGACCAGGACTGGGGAGCTTGGAAACCAAGTGTAGAGACTCCCACTCTGCCGTGTATCTACTGCACCTGCAAGATTACCCCAGTGCTGTCAGTGATTACAGCAGCAGCTACAGAGTGGACAACCTCTGGCATTAGACAGTGATGTTTTGTAGGGATGTGTGAGCAGGATGGGGAGGGCCGGCAAATGTGAGCTCACATGGAAGCACACTGTGGTGAAGGAAGGTGCCAGCAGGAATGCTCACCTACAGGAAGACCCAGTGGAAGAGACTGGGCTCTGGCACAGCTCTTGGGTGAGCCTGAGTCTAGAAAAGAGAGGCAGTGGGCAATGACCATTCTTCACAGATCTGCAAAAGCGGCTATCAAGTGGTGGTATGGTGAGGGGAGCCCTCAGGAGAGAGCAGGTGCTGGCATGGAGGCACCCCACGTGGCACATGGCCACCACTGAAGGACAGAGGGAACTTTTAAGCATTTAGGGGAAAGGACAGAACCAGGTCCTGTGGGGTAGAGTTCATGGGAAGGCCAATTTCAGACAAGAAATGCGTATGAATCTGCCTTCTGCCTCAAATGCTCTTAAAGTGCTATTAGAAGCCAAAATAGGTTTGCTGGGAAAAAAGCAAACAAACATCCAAATGGATCTTTCTTTTTGTTGATAAAGTTTACTAGAGAAGAGGCATTGTGGCTTTCCCCCCCTGCCCTTTGCTAACCCCAGACTGGTGTGTGGACTGGGGCGGGAACAGTGGGTGAAGTAAACTCATGTGTTAATTTGTCAGCGCTGTCTCCACCATGGGCCTGGTGAAGTTAGTTGTGTCAGTTTGGGGCCTGAAAGTCTAAAATCAAGATGTTAGTAAGGCTGGTTGCCTCCTGAGGTGAGGGGGGATCTGGCCCCCACCCTCGGGTGATCCTTAGTGCTCTGTGGCTCTTCTTTAGGTGGCTTCTCCCAGTGTCTGTTCAGATTTCTCCCATTTTACAAGGAAATCAATCCATGGATGCAGACTCACCCATACCCAGTATGATCTCATCCTAACCTGATAATAGCTAAAGACCCCATTTCCAAATAAGACTGTATTCACAGGTGCTGTGAGGGTTAGGGCTTAAACAAGTGTTTGGGGGTGGCTGTTCAGCCCACTCCCATGGTAAAGGGCCTTCCCCTGAAACCCTCTATCATCTCTTCTGAGAGAGAGAGAGAGAGAGAGAGAGAGAGAGAGAGAGAGAGAGTAGGGCTTACTGTTCTTAGGAGTCATCCACCTTGTTTTTTTTATATATTTTATTTATTATTTTTATTTTTTTATGTGTATATTGCCTGCATGTATATAAGTACACATGTGTCATGCAATGCTCTTGGAAGACAGAAGAGGGCATTGGATCCCCTGGAACTGGAGTTATAGACAGTTGTTAGCTGCCCTGTGGGTGCCGGGATTCAAACCCCGGTCTTCTGCAAGAACAGCCAGTATTCTTGGTCTTTTCGAGTCATGGTGTCCCTGTAGCCCCAGCTGGCCTGGAACTCACCGTATAGATCAGGTTGGCCTTGAACGCACAGACACCTGCCTGTCTCTGCCTCCTGAGTGCTGGGACTAAAGGCGTGTGCCACCTCGCCGAGCCAACAGCCAGCTGAGTTCTTAACCGCTGAACCATCTCTCCAGCCCCCACCTTTGTTTCTGAGACAGGGTCTCTTACTGACCAGCAAGTCCTAGGGATCCATTTGTCTCCCCATCTCTGGTGCTGGAATTACAAGTGTGCACACACCAACATGCCTTTCTTTTACGTGGGTGCTGGGGATTGAACTCAGGTCCTCATGCTTGAAGAGCATCCATCTCCCCAACCCCTCTGCCTTGCATCTTATTTAGTTGCTTTGTACCATCTTGTCTCCCATGTAAGTTACTGTTCCCTCTGAGGACAGTTACAGACTCTTCACTGATTTTTGTTTTTCCCTTGAGATTCCACAGTGGCCACCAGGAAACTGCTATGTATTGAAGGGAAGTTCTTCTGAGTGGCACATTTCTGACAATATTGAGTGTGCTCAGAGAGGTGTGACTGTAGTAAGTAGCACATTTCTGTCCATCACACCTTCCTTTGCATTTCTCATGAACTGCAGCATCTTGCCACTCTTTTCCTGGCCTTGCTTTGGAATCCTTATCCATTGGTGCAAGAGACTGGACTTGAGCTCTATTGGAATGCAGCCAGCACATAGACCAGGTCTGGGTTCAGGTAAAGCTTTACCAAAGGGTAGAATGACCTGCAGAACCTAATTGCTCTTCTGTGATGAGCACTGCTTTTTGAGCTCAGGCCTTGACAACACCTCTGTCTAAATTCCCACTATGGTTGCTCATAGATGCCCAGTGTCAGTGCCTCTTGACCATGAGGTAAGAGAGCACCTTTTTTCCAGCATCCCAGCAAGACAGACTCAGGGTCACATGTCCTCTTCTGAGCCCTGGGTGGTTTGCCAAAGTCATGCGTGGAGGACTCCAGGGATAGTCTTGTCCTTGTCCTTGTTATAGCATCAGCCTCCCTTTCTAACCCCAGATGGTCTTTTCTTTCAGGAATACATTGATGCTCACCCAGAGACCATTGTCCTGGACCCCCTCCCCGCCATCAGGACCCTGCTTGACCGCTCCAAGTCCTATGAGCTCATACGCAAGATTGAGGCCTACATGAAAGGTATGGACACATGTGGCTCAGCCTCCTGACAGGTGGCCCACCCCTGTGATCACAGGTTATTACTGTGCGAGGAAGGGGCAAAGGGTCTTGCCTTGATGAGTGCTTTGGCACAGAAAGCAATTGCGTTCCACAGGGATAGCCATCTTCAGGAGGACCTTTGTTTTCATTTGCAACAAAGGTTAAGAAATAAGAGCCTCAGGAAACTCTTGAGGAGAGTGGTTGACTGCTGCAAGAGATTTTGTTTTGCTGTGCTGAACCCCTGGGGGGCGATGAGGTACCTTGATAACACCATGGTTAGGGAGCAGGAGTGTGTGTAGAATTGCTTGCTGGGACTAGTTATGTAATAGGGCAAAGGGGACAAACGGAAATCAGGGCCCTTTAATCAAATGCAGAGAGATATGCAGTGCTGCTGCTGGGCTGTGTGGGGTGCACACTGTTTCCCAGCCAGAGCCTCCCTCCTTGTGCGGAACTTCTGCCAACTGAGGACTGTGTCCCCTTCTCAACCCCACCAGGAGCAGGGCAGCCTTAGAGACATGTATGCTGCCTTTTCAAGGTATATGTCTGTGTGAGACAGACATTCTGGAAAGATGTGAATAGTAACTGTCTTGTGATCTTTACTGCTCCAGTGTTCCCTGCCGAAAGTTCTTGTTTAATTTTAAGCAAAAGTGCTTACTTTGCCTGGGCACAGAGACTGCTGAGCGATTCTGTGTTGCTAGGACACTCCCCCTGGCCTTACCATATAAACCTTGCTTACGGCCTAAGCTGTCTTGAACCCTAACCTGGATGTCCTCTCCTATGTTGATGGGTCTGGTGGGCATAGTTTGGCATATAGGGCCTGAGGCAGTCCTGGAAAGTAGGGATGGGAATATAGGAGTAGCATTTATTGGGCAAGCACCATATACGTGGCTTTAAGCCTGGTATGTCCTACGTCCTGTGTGCTGTTTGCTGGGTACAATGAGCCAGTCCAGTTTACAAATGAGTCATGGAGCCTGTATTAGTCCGTTTTTTGTTACTATAACAAAATACCTAGACAAGCTAGCTATAAAAAGTGAAGGTTTAGGGGCTGGAGAGGTGGATCAGTGGTTAAGAGCACTGGCTGTTCTTGCAGAAGACCCAGGTTTATATTCCAGCACCCACATGGCAGCTAATAACCATCCATAATTCTAGTTCCAGGGAATCCCACACCCTCTTCTGACCTCTGCAGGCAATGTATGACATATGTGCATGCATAGCACTCATACACATAAAGTATTTAATAAATAATAAAGTGAAGGCTTATTTAGCTCTCAGTTTGGGAGGCTAAAGTCTCAACAGTATAGTGCAGGTTCTGACAAAGGGCATCCCATGGTGGGTGATACTGGTAGGAACACATACGGGAACAAGCAGTTGATAATGTGTTGAGCCATGTTCTCAATCCATGAACAGAAAAAGCTATGTGGAACCAGACTTGCTCCTTTTATAATAACCTTCCTGTAAAAACTATCAAAGGATCCCAATGACCTTAGCACACATCCCCCCCCCCCCCCCCACAAAAGCCCCCCCTGGAAAAATATAAAAAGGGTCCCATACCCCCTGGCCCCCCTCCCCCCCCCCCCCCGCCAATTCCCTCTCCTTAAATCTCCTTAAAGCTTCTATTAACTTCCAATATTGCAACTGTAGGGATGAAGCTTCCAACCACATGAACCTTTAGAGGAGACACAAACTGTATCCAAACCACATCAGAGGCCTGAGAGGTCAGCAGATGCACTATGACCCAGTGGCTCTCCAGCTCACTGCCCACAAGCTTGCCTCTTATCCCTGACTGGAGGGTGTATGGCATAGCTTAGGCCTTTACCTGGAGCATTGGTGAGCCTTCCCATCTCTCTAAGGAATATATCCTGGTGAAAAGCTGGTGGCTGTCTGTCCTGGAAGAAATCATGAGGCTTTGTTCCCGGTGCCTGATGCTCGCCAGCCATCATGGGACCTGAGGGTAACATCTCACATGTATGGGAAATGGGTAAAAGGGCAGGCCTCCTTGGCACCCAGCAGCCTGCTTCCTTGAGTCTGTATGGTTTGAGTTGTTTTTCGAGATGGATTGAAAATCCCAGATGAGAAGGTGTGTTTGTTTGACATTGACTGCATAAAGGACAGGAGAATAGATTAAATACAAAAGATGGCTCAGCTGTGAAAAAAGATGGTGCAGCACATCTGATGTTCTAGGCAAGTCCTTGAGAAGTGGTAAGCTAAGGGGACTGTGGAGGGTGCCACCACCGAGCTTTTCAGGGTCAAATACAGAGGCTGGAGAGGGAGACAAATTGAGGCTAGGTTGGAATCTCGGCTCCAGCTGCCCATGAGATCTTGGACTGGTTACTTTACCTGCCCTGCTTATATTCTGGAAGGTGGCTGGCCTAGTTTGCTTTCTGTTGCTATGATAAAACACTGACTAAAACCAACCTAGGGAGGAAAGGGTTTATTTCATCTTATAACTCCTAGGTCATAGTCCATCACTGAGAGGCAGGACATGAACCTGGAGACAGAAACTGAAGCAGATACTACAGAGGAAAGCTGCTTACCTGATTGCTTCTATGGCTTGCTCAGTTACAGTTCTTATATACAGCTAAAGCCCACCCGCCCAGGGATGGCACTACTTAAGGTGGGCTAGGCCTTCCCACATCAATTAATAATTAAGAAAATGCCTCACAGACATGACTACAAAGAATTTCCTCTTCCCAGGTGACTCTGGTTTGTGTCAAGTTGACAAAAGTCAATCAGCACAAAGGGGGTGATGTGACTCACCCTCAGGTTTCTGATTAGGATAACGGGGGTTTCTCTAGAATCAGTGTGCCACATGGCCTACCGAGTCACCTGAAACAGTAGCTTCTCACTGTTCCTACTATGGCAGCAGGGCTCAGGCATTTGAATTTGGTCTTAGAGCTTTCAGATTTTCATGAATGGGAAATCAGGGCCCTCCTACCGATTTCAAGGGCAGTTCAGGCCTTGTGTGTGCGTGTACCTTGTGATCAAGGAGCAGGGCTGTAGTGATGAAAGTAGATTCCAGCCTGCACAGAAATTGGTGAACCCAGTGGTCACCAGCAGGGGAGCTCCTTGCATCCTGCCTGGCTGTGGAATTTGGCCTTTCCTGGGGGCAATGTGGTATTCTGTGGGGGTTGTTGAGCAGAGCAGCATCCTGCTTTAGTTGGGTTACAAGCTCCTACTTGTTGGCATCCACATCCCATAATGAGGCAATAAAGTGAGAGGGATGTGTTCCAGAGGGATCCAGTGATTGGGTGACTGGGGCATCCAAGCTTCAGGTGGACCCTGCCATTCTTAGACATAGAGGTTGCTCCCTGGGACATTCCTCATCATGTCTACAGGATGGTCATCTGTTTCCCAAATCTTTAGGGCACCTAAGGAACCTAGGCACTTCTTGTTCACAGCTCCTTTCACAGGTGAGATTTCCTTCTTTTAAACAGTGGCTTATATTGCAGTCCTTGTCAATCCCTTCCCTTGTCTCCTCATCTGACATGGAAGAGGGAAGCCCAGGTGGCTGGCCCAAGCTTCTACATGAATGACAGTCTACCCAGTGGGTGCTTAGCAGGGCCTCACTGGGCAGAAGTGCTAGAGGGGCTCATCTGGTCAGAATTCCCTCAGGCTAGTTGTTAGGCCTGGCCTTTCTCACTTTGGGAAGCATGCCTTGTTTTACTACAGCATCAAAGGTGGCGCTGTGCAGGCCCTGTCCTGGGAGTCTTTTTCTGGGGTGAGAATGAGAAAAACAAAGCCTACTGGAGTTCAGAGGAATGTAGGAGGGCGGGTGTCTTCTAGGGGCCCCTTCCTCAGGTGCCTTTGGAGCAGGACCTTCTGGGTAGATGGACCTAGGGTGGGCAAAGTCTGAGGATGCAGTGGGCTGGCCTACAGATGGGCATGTGGCACAGTGGGGAGGGCTGCCGGGTGGCTGCTTGAGCAGGACTGCTACATCTTTGGACCAGAGATGAGGCTGTGGATAGATTGGTGTACACATGGCCCAAACCAGCATCTAATAGTCATTACCAGTGTCCTGTGAGGGATTCTGGGTTCTGAGCCTTTGACAGTGGCTCACACCCAACACAGGCTTGGGAAGCTGGGGGCAGGCCATTGGAGGGAGGCGTCAGGCAGAGGCCATTCTGCTGGGTCCATAGCCACACTACCAGGCATTGTCTTCTAGAAATCACTGGTTGGGGGAGCTGTAGGACTCCACCTGGGTAGGGCCCCATCTGCCAGGGCCAGCAAGAACCTTTGACTGAACCCTAAAGCACACTTGATTCTGGGCTGGCAGGAAGTGTCGGGGGGCTGTGAGAGCTGCACCCTGGATTTTCCTTATCATGTGCACCAAGCTAGCTTGTATTCTTCCAGGAGGGCAGCAGAACTGGGACTTCCTGAAGTGTTTCCTGTGGCCAGGAAGCTGTTCTATGAGGTGCTGCTGATGGCCTCTCTGTTGTGTCTCCTTCCAGCCCCTCTGCAGGTGCAGAGGCTTTTCCTAGGAAGCCCATCCTTGTTTCTGGGCCCCACGCCTTGCTGTTCTTGGGGGCACATGGCCCTTTTTAGGCATGCTGTAAAGGACCATAATTACCCCTGAAATTCCCTCAGATAATTATAGCCATCCAAGTGACAGGGCTTTTGTGTAGAGAGAGGGGGCTTGGCCAGCCTTTCCCAAACTTCCAGCACTAGTACCCCAGACTGAGGCAATCGACCCTCTTTCTCAGAGAACCAAGGCTTCAGGGAAGCTAGGTCTGAGAGAGGTTGCTACACAGCTGCTTGTCTCCTTGGGATGAGGACTGAGAGATGACCACGGCCCTGACTCTGCTTTGGCTCATGGGGAAGGACTCTCAGAAATAACAGGCAGGGCACCGTGGTCCAGCATCAAGTGGGCATCTGTCTCTAGGTATAACATTCCCTGGGGAGAACCACCCCCTTAAGCATCAGGGCCATAGGGAGGCCTGTGGCCTAGAATCCCAGACTCAGCTGTCAGAGCACCTGACAGCTTTTGTGTGGTAACTGCCACCTTGACCCCACATTCTCAGAGCTTAGTCTTCCCAGAGCCGGGGGGCGGGGGTTGGCCTGTTCTGTGCCTCAAATCTGCCAGCCTCAGACCCCCAGTTAGCATGTAAGTTGCTATGACAGCAAAACTTAATTGAAATGGGGCTTCCTTTCTCATCTATGTGAGGGCCCAGAGGAGGGTCTTGATGTTTTGCTGTGTAATAGTGGGGACCCAGGAAGCTTCCAGCTCCTTATTCACTGAATAGCATGGCTATCCTGGTCTATAATAGTGACAGAACCTCCAGCCATGCATCCAAGGTCTAGTTGTTAGGTTGGAGAGCAAGCAGAAGGGTACAAATCCCAATTCTTTAAGGAAGGGTTCTGGAAGCTACAAGCTGTTATTCCCTCATTGGCTAGAACTAGTCATGTGCTGAACTGCAAGGGAGTCAGGAAATGCATCCTTGTTCTGGATAGCCACGTGCCCAGCTGAAATCTGGGGATTGTTGCCATGGAAGAAGGATGAGCATGAATTTGGGGAACACACAGGTGATCTGCCAGGTCACCACCCAAAAGGTGAGTTCCTGCTCTGAAGACCTGGCTTTCCTGTAGGCGAATGGCATTTAGAGTAACTATTGCTCCTCTGGCGAGCCTGGGATGTGGCCTTGCCTGTGACCCTCAGCAGTAGTTCTTGCAACAGCTTGGGACCATGAGGCTATCAGGTTTCAGAGTGATACATCTGGAGCCTGGCCCAGGACTCGTTCATAGAAGTGCTCCTGGGGACAGTCACTGACATGCCTGCACACATGCCTACGTCCATCACCATCCCCCACACTTTAGGCAGAAACACAGTCCTGAGCTTGGATCCAGCTCAGACTAAGGGTGGAAGCTTCCAGAAGTTAGATATTGCCTGGTGCAGGCCTGGGGAGGGGATGGAGGAGACCATGGTGACAAACTATGATTTGCTTTGCATGCATTTGAAGGTCAGTTCCTCCGGGGGCAACTGGCTTTGCCACACAGGGGTCCAGAGACAAGCCCAATAGCCAAGGCTTGGCTCTGCTGTACCAGGTCTGGTAATTCTGGGCATGACTTTAGCCACACTTTAGCTCCCACATTGGCTGAAGCCATGGGTGAGAAGGTACCTGTGTATAACTGGGTGGTACAGGCTTGTGTCCTTGTCCCCTGAGATAGCAGATATGAACAGTCTCAGGACAAAGGCAAGGACTGGAGGGCTCTGATGACTTCAGGAATGGTTGGCTTTCCTGCCCTCCTCCCCCCGGTGGCTCCCACGCAATCTCGGGAGGTGACGGATGGCCTATCCCAGACACTGGCCTCTCTGGGAGGGGTGTGCATAGCACAGAGCAATCTTCTCTGCCTGTAGTTTTATGGGAATTTAATCATGGTTTATTTCAGAGGCAGTTTTGAAGCGGGATTGAAATTGAATGATCTAGATACCAAGTAAAAAGAAGCTTACCCAGAGAAATGGCTTCCCAAAGATGGGATAGGTGTTGTGGGTAGGTGTATGGCTGTGCACCCTTGGTGAGTGACATCACCTGCCCTCTCTGAGCCGTGCTTCAGGCAGACACAACTCCCTGAATGCCTGGTACTGTGTGACTCTTTAAAAAAATTTTTTTATATTATTTTTTGAGAGTTTCATACAATGTATTTTGATCATATCCCCCTCCTCCAACTGTTTTTTTCAGGGGAGGGGTTAGTTTCATTTTGTTTATTGAAACATTTTTGAGAATTGTGGACTTACAGGGAATCCTAAGAAAGATAACACAGTTCTTCTCTGTACATTTTAGATCTCTTTCTCTCTCTGTCTCTCTCTGTCTCTCTCCCTCTCTCCTCTCTCCTCTCTGTCCCTGCCCCCTCTCTGTCCATCCCCCCTTTCTCTCCTGGTAGTCTTGTTTTCTAAAGAGACAGATCTCTCCTCTCTCTCCTTCTCTCCAGAACCCAGACCCTTGCACATGCTGAGCTGCAACCCCAGCCCTTGGAATAGTTTTATTTTCTCCCACCCCATCCCCACACCCCGCTGGTGATTGAACCCTGGGCCTTGAGCTTAACAAATGCTGTGCCTCTGAGCTATATCCCTGCCCCCTGCCCACCCCCACTCCTTTTTTTTTTTTTTTTAATCAACTTCCCAGGCTGTGTTTTTTTTTTTTTTTTAAATCTCTAGGAGTTCATTTAGGTGATTTACATTTTCTATAGGGCACAGGTAAAGGTATACTGGGACTCTCGAAGAGTAATAGAGAAATGTTGGAAAACCTCTTGGTGTCTGGGAATGGAAAATGTCCAGCGTCAAGGCCTGGATGCCCAGGATCACATATGGAGTCAAAACCACAGCTGGCCATCAAAGGAAGTGGGAAGTCCATTCCTGAGGATCAGTCCTCCCAAGACTAGAACCCACAAATGACAGAAACTTCCCCAGTCCCTAGCATAAGCCCAACACAGAGGGAAAATCACTGCCATGCACAACCTGGGGCCTAGAGGGGATTGTGGGATGCAGCCACTCAAAGAAGGCTGAAACTGCTGCCCAACATCAGGAAGTCCTCCAGCCTCCAATCTGCTCCACCATCAGCCCACCACAGAGGAATGTGGAACCCTGACTCACAGTTGGGAATCACACCACAACTCCAAGTTCACAGGAGGAGACCACAACTCGAGTTTCACAGGAGGGTACAAGAGCTCAAGGTTCACAGGAGGGAACTACAGCTCTGTGTATGGCTCTTCACAAGATGACCGTGTGAGAAAGTTTTGACCATTTTAGAGAGGAGGACACACAGGTGCATTGAGCTGAGTGACTCGGACTGAGTGCCCAGGACTACCAGGGGCAGGTCTGGGATGGGACCCTGAACTTTCTGAGTTTCTCTTAGCCAGGGTTCCTGGCTTCTAACCCCTGGGCATACTGGCTCCTGCACACCTGCCCCTGTGGCGGATGGAGATGATACTGTGGGCTCTGCTGTTTGTGGGCTTATGATCCCCAGGTCCTCCCAGTGTGGGGCCCTTCCACCTGGCACTGTTCCCAGGAATGCCTTCTGGTGTCTAGGAGGTGACTCTGGTCATAGAAGATCCTAGATGACCACTAGCTGCTCTGCTTCAAGCAGCCACTCACCAAATTTCATCCCTGATATGGTTATTGGGGCAAAATCCCAACTGTTCTCTCTCAGAGCAGCAGTACAGTACTGTGGGGAGAACAGGGTTTTGTCACTGACAGACCTCGATAGGATCTCAACCTGCCTCCTGGAGCTTGGACAAGCCCCCCCAGCATCTCAGGCCTGCTTGACGCTCTGCCCACCTTAGGTTGGTCAGAGTGATCGAGGCACAAACTACCTAGACTTCCAGGGGACAGTGTGCTCTAGTGAAGGTGGCTTGGAACAAGTGGCTCTGTGAGCAGCCCTACCTTCATGAACTGACAGGGAGCTTCAGAGATGTGTGGAAGACCCTGTGTTAAGGTAGAAGGGCAGGGCTAAAGAAAGCTCCAGACCTCGATAGGATCTCAACCTGCCTCCTGGAGCTTGGACAAGCCCCCCCCCAGCATCTCAGGCCTGCTTGACGCTCTGCCCACCTTAGGTTGGTCAGAGTGATCGAGGCACAAACTACCTAGACTTCCAGGGGACAGTGTGCTCTAGTGAAGGTGGCTTGGAACAAGTGGCTCTGTGAGCAGCCCTACCTTCATGAACTGACAGGGAGCTTCAGAGATGTGTGGAAGACCCTGTGTTAAGGTAGAAGGGCAGGGCTAAAGAAAGCTCCATGTGAAACCTTGAAGTAACCCAGGGAAGTTGTGGGCAGGCTAGGAGGAAACCTGGGCCCCCAAGGGTCCCCCACCTCTTGTCACCTCACATGTTGTGTTATTGTCCTTATACTACCAGGCTGAATGGGCTCAGGAGCACTGGAATCAACCAGCCCTGATAGTCGGTGTACTGGCCTTCCAACCCAGCAGTGATGTCCCCAAATCCAGTGAGAGCCTGGAAGACCGGCAGCACTCCTTCAGGTTTCTAAGAAGTGGGTCTCTCTGTGCTCACACCAAGCCACTTGACTTTCCTTATGCCAGTGTCCATTGGGCAGCTACCTGGATGGATGTGACCTGCTTCTTTCCTCTCTGCTGACCCCTGGCAGGGTTGGCTCTGCCCCTGACTCCAGGGCAAAGTCACACCTGCTGTGTGGACCTGGAGTTGGGAGATACCTATTGTCACCCATGCTTCCCAGCCTGCAGGGAATTCTGTCTCTGCCTTCCATGCCCTGTGATTCATTCATAGGCCTGGGATGAGATGAGGTCCTGCAACATCCAGGACCCAGGCCTGCTGGCTGGGCTCCTAGTGGCAGCATCAAAGCCAGGATGCTGAGGACAGATCAGCTGGGAGCATCTCCACAGATTGGCCACGGCCACCTATCCCCTCCTGCCCCACAGGCTCAGGCTGTGTCTCTTCTGTGCCCCCTGTACAAAGGGCTGTGCCCCTGCAGGGGTGTGAGAGGGAGTTATAGTGAGACTTTGGCACAGAAAGCAGGGTTGAAAGATTTGAAATACTGGCAGTTTGGCTAGAAAAGTTCTTTTCAAGTTTTGACCAAGGAAGGTAGAGTTGCTCTAGAAATTAGGGCCATTGAAAGAAGTGGGTTTGCATGGAGGCAAAGATTCTGTGTGGATACCTGCCCTCTACTAGCCAGCACCCATGGACTTTCGCCAACTGTGTTTGCTGCTGCAGCCTCTACCTAGTCGTCTCATGCTGAATTCCAAAGCTGTGTCTTCTCTAATCCGGTTAGCACCTCACGGGGCCCCAGCAGAAGGAGAGGCAAAAGTGAGGGAAAGGACAAAGTGTTGGATACATTGGATCGTGTTTGTTTTGCCACAGAACTTCTCAGAGTCTTGAATGCTGCACACATGTAAATTTTTACTCCAGGGTGGATGTTGGTATGGATTTCACCAATCATAAGATGCACTGGAACTTAACATTAAGTAAGTGGAAAGCACAGTGTCCCGTGTCCCGTGTTAAGAGACGCATCTCAATTTCATGCATGGAAAATATGGGAAAATGTGTCGTAGAATCAATGAAATACAGCCAGACATCCTTGATGAGTCAGCAGTGGCGACTCCTCCCACTCTTATGGAGCTTCTAGTGGGAGACTTTCTCCTCCCAACACACTTGGAAAGCCCTGGCTGGGAGCCCCCAAAGAGCTCACATCCCCAGCAGTGGGTGTGTCTTTTCTTGAGCCACCTGCGGGACCTCACCGCTTCTGACTCAAAGCTTGAACTCCATCCTTCTAGAGCCCTCACATACTTTGCAGAAATATGTGAAATCTGCACACTTTTAAAAGGAAATAGACACAGGATCATACTCATGTGCACTGGTACAACTTGTATCCCTTTTCTACCTACCTTGCCCCTTTTCTGAGTCAGCTGGTAAAAATAAGGGAGATTGGGCCTGTCTTTTTTTGTAGCAGCATGCTATTCCGGCATATAAACCAGTCAATCATCATTTACTTGATTATTTGAGCTCATAGAGTTATTCCAATTTTTTTTTTGTGTGTGTGTGTGTGTGTGTTTGTGTTTCAAACTGGCTTTCAGTAAAAAGATCTCTGCGTATGTCTGTAAAATTTATCCCTAGAAGTAGAATTTCTTGCTTAAAGATTCTAAACATGTTCATACTGACAGACCTTGCTGGATTGCTTTGAATGGATTGTATCTAATCATATTAGCCTGTGGAGTGAGGGAACACTCACCTCATCTTAATGTCATGATTGGGCAGGTTGAATCTCTCTTCCCATGTTTATTGGCCATTTGTTTTTCTCCCTCAAATGACTCTCCATGGTATCTGCCTTTCTGTACTGTGTTGTTCCTCTTTTTCTTATTGGTTGATTAGGAGTCATTGGAATTGAGGAAATTGTTTAAAAATACAACTTTACAGATATAAGAATCGTCTTTGTACTGGGACCAAGCAAACATCTCAGCTGTTTGGACACGTCCTGCCCAAAAGAGCTCTCCAGGCATTGTATTTTATATGTCTTGGAAACACAAAGGTTGATGCAGTTTGGGGGTTGAAGCTGGGGGTCAGGGGAGCCCCTTTGGGGTTTGGAGGTCTGTAAGTCAGTGGGGACAGCTGCCACTGAGCTAATCCATGCTTCTAGCAGCTGACCAGGACTCAGGAATGTCTGGCCCTACCCTGGCCAGTGTCTGGCTCCTCCACTACTGGGCTCTGAACATTCCGGATGCAAATAACTACTTGGCTTTATAAGAAGAGACAGGTCACCAGCCTCGGGGGAGGAAAGCCTCCCACCCAGCTTCCTTGGATCACACTGGCACCTGCTGGGAAATGCCACAGCCGTGACATTCCATCTCCCACAATAGTTTACCTGTAGCTAGGTGGCCCAGTGGGGATCTAGCTGCCAATAGGGAGGGCAGTGTGGCAGCAAGGCCTCAGGGCCTCTGAAGCCTTGAGGGAGCAGAGCAACAGCCTGGCCACTGTAGGTTGCTCTTCATTTCCCCTGGTGGCTTCAAACGACCCCATGTATAGTAAACAGTTCTCAACTGTGCTCATTCTTGGCACTTTAGTCCTTTTTGTATTTTGGGGTAGGCTCAGTCCCCCTCCCTCTCTCCCTCTCTCTAAAGCTTTCTTTTTTTAAAGATTTAAAAAATTTTTATGTGGCTGGAGAGATGACCCAGCAGTTAAGAACACTGGTTGTTATTGCAGAAGACCCAGGTTTGGATCCCAGCACCTACATGGCAACTAACAACTGTCCGTAGCTCCAGTTCCAGGGGCTCCAACAGCCTCTTCTGTCCTCCTCCGGCATTGCACGACACAGGTGCACTTACCTACATGCAAGCAATACACTCATACACATAAAATAAAAACAATAAAGAAAATTTTTAATGTATGTAGGCCATGTGTGGTGGCAACACACCTTTAATCCCTGCACTTGGGAGGGAGGCAGAGGCAGGCAGATCTCTGTGAGTTCAAGGCCAGCCTGGTCTGCATAGTGAGTTCCAGGTCAGCTGGGGCTACAGGAAGACCCTATCTCAAAAAGACCCCCAAAAATTATGTATATGAATGTTTTACCTGCATGTATGTAAATGCATCATGTGTGTGCTTAGTGCCTGTGGAAGCCAGAAAGGGTTGTTAGATCCCTTGGAACTGGAGTTAAAGACAGGTATTATCTGCCATTTGGGTTCTGGGAACAGAACCTAGGTCATCTGGAAGAGTAGTAAGTACTCTTAACTGCTGAACCATTTCTTCAGCCCTGAGGCAGGGTCTCTTGAACTTGAAACCCCCTGCCTCAACCTCCTGAGTAGCTGGGATCATAGGCTTGCACTACCAGACTCAGCTGTAATTTCCTCTGATAAGGATGCCAGTTCTATTGGGCCAGGACCTACCCTAAGGTCCTCATTTAACTGGAAAAATCATTAAAGAACCTCTGTCCCCTACAGTCCTAATCAGAGGCTCTCAGAGGATTGGGACTTCAGTGTGAAATTTGGGGGACACAGTTTAGCCCATCATTGGGAAGGTAACAGGACCAAGTAAGGAGGCCAAAGGTGCCCTTGACCCTCACTCAAGGGTCCAGACACAGTCCTTAAGTGCGAGCTGCCTCCATAGGAAGAACTTTAGGAAATGAGCTGAGATCTCCAGTTGTGGGGACCCTGGGGTAGCTGGGTGCTAGGGAAGTTGGTGCAATGCTAGGGATCCACAGGTTTAGGGGTCAAAGCCTGTGTGGAGAGAAGATGGAATGGGTGAGTGTTATAGAAAGTGACTTCCTGGTCACAAACTCCAGGAACACCTAGGAGCAGCTGGGAAGAAGTCCCAGTGTTGAGAGCATTGTGGTTGCCCTGTTCACTCGGGCAGTGAGGATATGGTACTGAGTGGGCTGAGACTGGGTCATCCCAGATGCCCTCTAGAGGGTGCTGCCTCTTTGGAAACAGGGCTAACTTGCCTTCTTGACAGCTTCCAAATGCCCTGTGTGGCCTCCTTGTGTCCCTGTAGCAGGCTAGGAGGTAGGTGGCATAATTGTTCTATCTTACAGACAAGAGGGACCAGATAAGAGAACAGTGGGGTTGTCTGGCCTGAAGCACAGGTGGCAGTGACTGGGCTGGCTCTGGAGCCTCAGGTGACTCTCATCACCACTCACATTTTACTTTGGGGGATCTTCTCTCCTCCATGATGGCTTTGTCCCCAAAATCTCCTGACCCCTGAGCATCAAGATGTCCGTGCCGAGCGTGTCCACTGCCCCTGCTCCATGGCGCAGTCAGTATCTGACCGACTCTGTCAAACATCTCCAACACCGCTCATTTTTGCTGCTGACATGTGACAGCCCAGGGTAGTGATGACAGTACAACCAGAACTGGGGAGAATGGCTTGGTAAAGGACTTGCTGCACAAGCATGAGGACTCAAGTTCAGATCCTTAGAATGCAAGTAGGAGTGGGCATAGCAGCATGCTATGGGCAGTCAGTGGAGACAGGTGTATCCTTGGAGATACTGGCCAGACAGTTCAGCTGAATTGGTGAGCTCCATGTTCAAGGAGAGACCCTGTCTCTAAAAGTAAGGTAGAGAATGACTGAGGAGGGTCTCTAATAATGATGACCTCTGGCTTACACACACACACACACACTAATGACAGTATAACAAGTTCTTGGTGTGCACTTACCAGGACTTAGGCCTGGGTACCTCTTCAGCTTCCAGTGAGGCAGATTGGAGAAGGGACTGCACCATTGGTCATAAGTTGGGCAGGTGGCAGCAAGCACAATAGGAGGGTTCTCCTCCCATGCAAGCCGCAGAAAGCAGTGCTTAGGGAAGCCGTCTGAACCGGGAAGTGGCTTGAGTCACAAGCAGGAGTTCCCTAGGTCTAGAAGAAGGATGGGAGAGAGGACTTGCGGGGTTGAGGGACCAGCACACACAGAAGGTCCAGGATCAGAGAAGGCAGTCTTTGGCTCTGTGTGAGCGCTTGCTTTCAAAGGAATCGATGAGAACCTTGATCCTGTACCACCCCTTCCTGTGCCAGGGACACAATGGACCCCTCATCACTCCTCTTGAATAAAGCCACTTCCTACCATATTGCAGGGACCCTGGGAACCAGGAGTAGCTGAGAAAGAGAAAGTGAAGCTGAACCCAGCTCTGAGAAGCCCTGGCTGAGGTACATGGCTGGGCCAGGCCTGTGGGAACCTGGTTTTCTTTTTTTTTTTGGTCTTTTTGAAGCAGGGTCTCCCTGTAGCCTCACCTGTCCTGGAACTCACTATGTAGACCAGGCTGGCCTTGAACTCACAGAGATCCTCCTGCCTCTGCCTCCCAAGTGCTGGGACTACAGGTGTGTGCCACCACACCCGGCCGGAACCTGTTTTTTATGTGGACTCCTCCCTCAGAGCAGGAGAGATGGGAAGCCAGGGGATGTGTTGTTCATCTGTGTGTTCACCAGTCTGCAGGGTACAGCCAGTTGTGGCCTATTGTGCTGAAATCTGGGGAACCTGGAGAGTGCCGACCTCTGGCTGAGCCTGAAGTTTGTACAAACCAGAACCCGACTCACTAGGCCTGGTCACAATGCAACCGCCTATGGAACCCTCCCTGGTCTCAAGAGTAGTTAGAAGTCACAGCTTGAATGAGGAGTTCCAGCCTGGGGCTGCTGCACATTGGCAGTCCAGCTCTCCTGGGAGTGGGAAGCTTCTCTGCTCACTAGAAATGCGAACTGCCAGCTCCCTCTTGGCCCTGCCTCCACCATGTAGGGATGTCCCTTCTGTCTTCACTCTGCCCTAGCCTCCCTCTTGGGAGCCTAGAGCACCTTCAGTGTGCTCTGGAGGAGGATGAAGACAAAGCAGGGCGAGGTCAGCCGAGGTCAGCCGAGGGATGAGAAATGCATATCCCAATTTCTGCACCCAAGTCCAGGGCTTGGCTTGTAAAAGGTTTGGATGTGCCTGGCCCTGAACTTCCTATGGGAGCCCTACCCCCTGTAGGCCTGCTGGCGTCAGAGTGATCACAGGTGTGAGGGTGGGATTGCTCACCATGCTACCTGCCCTCTGCCTTTAGAAAAGTACTGCCAAGACTTCTGAGGAGGGGCTCAGGAGGCAAGATCATCATTGCTGGTGCCACAGTGTAGTAACTCAGTCCTTTGGGGCCCAGAATGGAAGAACCACTCAAACGTTTATTCCTGTGGACCCTAAAACCTCACTTCTGGGAACTCAGCCTGTGGAAACAAGGGCCACAAGCAAGAGCCACCTGCAGGAGAGGTATCCTTGAAGCCTGGCTGTGATGGAGAACTGGCACTACATGTTAAGGGTGAATGTCACCAGTCAGGTGACCAGGAGATGCAAAATCACACAAATGGGGCAGAAGGTAGTGGTATTATATAAAAGCAGAGGTTAAAAAAGGAAATTTTATTTAATTATTTGTTTATTTATATTTTATGTGTATGCATGTATTGCCTGCATGTAGGTAAGTGCACCTGTGTCATGCAATGCCCGCAGAGGACAGAAGAGGCTGTCGGATCCCCTGGGACTGGAGTTACGGACAGTTGTTAACTGCCATGTGGGTGCTGGATTTTGAATCCGGGTCCTCTGCAAGAGCAGCCAGTGTTCTTAACTGCTGAGCCATCTCTCCAGCCCCGGAAAATTTATTTATTGAATAAGAACCCCAGTGAGGATGAAAATAAAAATATAATGAGGGAAACCAACAGGAGTAGAGTTTGGCCTTAGATTGGATGTCTGACATCCCTGGGAAGCTGGACATGGACCAGAGGCTATGATTCAGAATTTGCCTGTTCTTCTGTGGATCGCTTCAGCTGGACGCTGGCTCCATGCCAGGCCCCTGACAGCCCAACTCAGTGTATCAAGTTATCTCCCAAAGATCTTAGCTGGTGAGTGGTTGAGTCCAGGGTCAAAGTCAGGTACCCCTGTGTTGTCTTCTGTGCCATCTTCTGCACCCAGTTGTCCTCTTGTGTCCACCTGTTTGCCATTGACCCCTCTGCCTTCGTGGTAGCTCTCTAACAGCTGCTGCTGCCAAGAGAGCAAGGTTACCTGCAAAGTAGACGGGACACTGTGCATGACCTGTTTGCCAGTGCTTGCTGCTGTATGAAGTGGTGAATAGTTATCTTCCCTTCTCTGGACTTGTGAAAGCCTGTGGATGGGGCTTGCCCCCTCAAGGGCCCTCCAGCTTCATGCTGTCTGGTCTGAAGTAACAGAGTGGGAAGTTGGGGGGCCTCATAGTTTCCCAGGAGGTAATGTTACAACTCCTGGAGGAATATACCATTTAACCAAAAAAAGCCTCTTTCCAACTCCCATCCAGAAATAACATGACAGATAAATTAGCAACACTAGCCTTCTTCCAAGAACCAGAAATAGCCTGTTAGGCTCCCAGCACTGACTTACCAAAAATTCTTTTATTCTGTCCCCATGTGGAGAGAAAAGCCACTTGTGAGGCCACGTCGCACTTCAAGGGACTGAGTTGGGGGAGCCTCTGCTGACACTCTTCCTCCCACAGGCAGCTGGTGGGTCTGCTGCGACTAAGGTGATTGGCAACCAAGGCTCCAGACCCAATACTGTAGGGCTTGTCCTATCCCTGCATTCCCCTTAGTGAGGTAGCCTCTGTGTTACCTGCTGGACTGAGCCAGAAGCTGGGTCCAGGCTGTGTGTCTTGACAGTAGTATGCTGGGTCTTGTTGGCTGGCCCCTCTGCCCACATGTGACCTGTCGGTGTATCTCCCCACTTCTGTTCAGCAAGGCCTTCCCTCATCCTGTTGGTTGTGTGTACACCCCCCTCTCTAGGGGCATCCCAGAGTTCCCCTCAGGTGCTTTGCTTCCCCACCAACCCTCCAGTGTCTGACTTTTATACCTGGATATCTGTTCTTTCTGCTCCTGTATCCCTGGCTCTCAGCTTAGTAGAGACCATCCTTCCATAGTGATGAATGGCTGTTGAAACCAAGGTGTGAACAGTGGTGGTTTCTTGTTCACTATAGTTTCACAGGCATGGGGGTGATGACACCAGCCACAGAGGCCAGAGCAGGGCAGGCTCTGGGCTTGGCATGGTCTGTGGCCCATTGAGGGAGGAATTCTCTCCCATGCCTGCTTTGTGGGCTCTGGCCTGCCTTCACCCAAGGCTGATCCCTTGGTGGCAAGTTGGCAGCTGAGCCCGAGCTTATGATAGCTCCTCCTGGCTGTGGGATCAGGACAGTTTCAGTCTAAGTGCCTCTTCCCCAAATGAGGCATGGGAACAGCAACCAGGGCTCTGCAGCTCAGAGTGTGGGCAGCTATCTCCAAAGTAGGATAAATGAACAAAAGTATCAGTGGGTAGATGTGTCCTTCTTCCTTGGCCCCTCCTACCCCCCAGGCTGCCCTTTTGTCCACTAGAGAGTTCTGAAAGGCAGGGTGTCTCCCTAGTGTTGGGAATGGCCTGTTAGCCAGAAATGTCTTAACTGTGCAATTTATCTGGACCCCCAAACACCTCTTGCGGGGAGGATGGGTGCTGCCCTCACCTGAGCCTTAGGGCTGTCTGGGGTGTGTGATATAGACCCCAGTTCTGGCTGAATACTCCACTGACACTCTCTGCATTGTGACCATTTGTTAAGTTTCTATACTAACCACCTCAATGGACACTTCTAATGGGCAGTTTCTGTCATCAGCATAGACCATGGGGTCAAACTGCCTAGTATGTGCCCACAGCTTCAGCACATGTTCACTGTAGAGCTCCACACAAAGACCTTCACCTCCATGCTGGTTTCCCTGTCTGTGAATGGGGTGACAGGTGCTTCCTTGGGGGGCAACGTGAGGGTAAATAACTGGAACCATGCAGAACAATGTCTGGCCCAGAAAAAGTACAATTTACTGAGATGTTGCCATCATCTGTGATACTTTGTAAAAGTTTAAATGGGCCACAGCTGGGAAGATATTGAAATCTGAGAAGCCAAAACTAGAAAGCAAAGTGGTCTCCTCACTCAGAAAACTCTGGTAAGAGGAGCCTAGTCCCACAGAGCACAGACAAAGGGATCCCAGAAGCCTCCAGGTCTTCCCAGGGAGGGAGGGTGGGCCAAGTCCTGGGCTAGAGGTAGGATGGAGCCCCTGCCAGGCCAGATAAGCCTTTGCCTGCTTGCTGCAGAATTCTACAGGTTGTTCAGAAGTGAGCAACAAGGCCCTTTGCAGCTGAGCCTGTTGTACAGGCCACATCCTTTCTCCTCAGATGGCTGTGGAAGGGCCTGACAACCACTCACCAGCCTTTCTGCTCAGGCTCAGGCTCTGGCTCTGGGTAGAGTGCAGACCTGGGCTTCATTTAGATAATGACTTACAGCTGTGCACCAGGACCTGCTGCCCCCTCCCCCAGGCCATTATCCTGCCATCCCTTCACTGAGCTGCCAGGTCAGCCTGCTCTCCAGCCTGCTCTGCGGGAACTGTCAGGTGACCTTGGGCGTGCTTGCTCGTGGGCCTCTGCTTCTGAATCTGTGCTGCTCGCCACTGGTACTGCATGTTGAGGGTAGATTGAGTGACTTGTGCAAACAGCCTACAAATGCCAGCTCCTGACCCTCTCCTAGGGCCCCTGAGAAACTCTACAACCCCAAAATGTTGTGCCTGATTAGAGTTTAGACTTGCCTGAGGGGAGTGGGCTGAAAAGAAGGATGAAAACACTTTTAATATGCCCCATGCAACTCTTGGTGGTGTTTTTTATAAGGTAAATGAGGCTGGGTCTTGATTTAATGTGCCGATCAGCCAAGTAGCTAGGCACTCTGGGGACAGCACTTTGCTGGTTTGCTTTGGGCTTGGTTTCCAAGTCTATGAGTGGCAGGCTGCTCCTGCCCTGCCTAACACTCAGCCTATCTCGAGCCCTAGGCCCAAAATACAGGGTAGTCCCGCCTCCTAGGAGCTCATGGTCTCTTCAGGGAGGGGGATATGACAAAAAGCAGTGATAACAAACCAGCAATTGAATAATCAGTAGAGACATTTGATTTCCCACCAATAATCTGCTTTGACCAGGCTTGGTTCTTGGCAACAGAAGTATCACAGAGTATATATAGAGTAGGTCAACTTCCACAGCTTCGTCCAGTATCCATCAGGTGAGGGGAGTCAGTGACATTGCTCAGCAGTGTCTGCCACCAAACTTGAGGACCTGAGTTCAGTCCCCAGGAAGGAGAGAACCAACTCTCACAGGTTGTCTTTTGACTTCCTCATATGCACCATGGTTCAAGTGTGCCTGTGCACAGAAGTAAAATTAAATGAAAATGTTAAGGGGCAGGAGAGGTAAATCAATGGTTAAGAGCACTGGCTGCTCTTGCAGAGGACCTGGCTTCATTTCCCAGCACCCACATGGCTGCTAACAACAGTCTGTAACTCCTGTTTCAGGGTATCTGATACCCTCTTCTGACCTCCACAGGCATCACATGACACCTGTATGCAGGTAATACACTCATACACATAAAATAAAAAAATAAGATATTAAAACAATAAAATAAATAACGTTAAAAATTCCATGGGTTGAGCACATGAGACAGGCCTCTCTTGAGACTTGAACTGGAGTCTGGCAGCAGAGGTGCAGGGAGGCTGCAAAAGCTGGAGACTGGAGATGAGGGAGCCTGAGTATTGGTGTGAAGGACTAGCCTTGTCACTGTGAGTTCTTTTGTTCCTCTGACTTCAGTTTCCTCCTTTACTGGCTTTGCAGACTGTAGAGGACATGGGTGACATCATCAGCATAGTGCAGGACCTCTGCCCAGAGCTAACCATGTGGCATTGTCCTGCATCATTGTCATAAAGCCAAGATACATATGGGGGAAAGTTCATTGAACCACAGAGGTGATAACAGTGCATTACATTAAAACCCAGGTTATATAATGGTGTTCCATTAGATAGCTTTCTATGTGTAAGTGCATACTTAGCGGCTAAGAAATTAGTAATTATAGCTGTAGAAAATGTGGGTTTTCTTCAACACTCCTTACATTTTCCAGTTAGCATATAAGAATTTTATATTTACAGAAGTAGTAATGGAAATGTCATGAAAGAATATGCTGTACTTACTGTTTACGCATGCACACAGGGCTGCAGAGTTGGGGGACAATCATTTGGGGAGTGTGGAGGCAGGTGTTAAGGGTGGCTTCGAAGGAGTGGGCTGACCAGACTTCCTCTGCTCTATCTAGATGACAGGATCTGCTCACCACCTTTCATGGAACTCACAAGCCTGTGTGGGGACGACACCATGAGGCTACTGGAGCAGAACGGCCTGGCCTTCCCCTTCAGTAAGTACACCTCAAGCTCCAGGGTGGTCATTACTCAGGGTAGGGGGTAGTTGTAGCTATAGTCCCCTCTAGAGTTGAGCTTACTTGAGGCAGGTGAAAACCTTGGCTCCCCAAAAGGGCACAGCCCTGGGTCTCCCATCTACCCATACCTTAAGCGGGTCTTCGAAGGATGGACTTAAGGAACTCTTCCTGCTGACCTGGGGCATCTGTCCACATTACCCTGAGCACAGATATTACTCATCCCCAATGACTTTGTTATTACTGTAGCTCCCACCTGCCCTTTCTGCCTTTTGGCTACAAATATCTTAGGAGCTCCTCTCTGGTCTACAGTCACATCACCCTGAATGACCCTAGTCTCACTTGACCTCAGAAGCCAAGTAGGGTTGGGCCTGGTTAACTCTTGGATGGGAGAGTCCTGTCTGGAGGAACCCAGTCTTGTGTCTCAGTGGTGACCAGCCCCACTAATTGCTCTCTGCTTTTCTCTCTCTCACGTAGTTTGCAAGACCAGAGTGGCTCATGGCACCAACTCTCATGAGGTGAGTGAAAGACTTGCCTGTCCCTGCCTCACCCCAGTACCTGCTAGTCATTCCCTTTGGGGCCCTGCTGAGCTCTCTCACTGGAGCCCCACTGCTACTGCTCCCCGTCCTGCTCCAAGTCATGATTCCTTGAGGGTACAGCTCCCTTCTCAGGCTCTACAAGGAGTTCAGGAGAAACACTGTGACTCTTGTCTTTTCTCCAACCTTATCTCACTACCTGTCCCTGTCCCCAAGGTTAAGAGGATGTGCTGGACTTACCCCCCACCCACCTTGGTGCTGGGGAATCCTGTTCCTGGACAAGTACAGAGCCCCTGGAGAGATGGTGCCTTTGGGATGTGAGGACTTTAGGGTTGAGAGGAGCAGTGGCCATGCAGGGGCTCCCTTGGGCCTCTGTGGCCTCTCAGCCCTCTGGTCCCACAATCTCCAAGGTGAGCTGAGTGTCCCTGTGGGGACAGCCCGCCCAGACAGCCATCCTATCAGAAGTGCTCCCCCAAGGAGGACTAAAAATGGAAGACCTTTACCAGATTGAGGTCATGCTTTTCTCCCTGGCAGATATTTATGGGGAAATGTCTATAAACAATGGCAGAGCAGCAGGAGACAGGCTGTGACAGGGGCCTGCCCTGCTGTGGGAAGGAAGTCACCGCCTGCTGAGAGGGCAACTGTCTATGAAGGTCAAGACTCTTGTGGGTACATCGTGGCCCCCTAACCTAGCCTGGTTGCACCTGGGGTGCACCTCACGAGTAGGCCAGAGAGGGAGCAGGCAGGATCCGGAGCAGCCAGTGCTGTTCCCTGGGTCCATTTCCCTGTCATCACCAGGTAGCTCCTCCGATTCAAGATCCCAGGCATTGGACTTCAGCTTTGGGAGAGCACAGGAACAGCACAGTCAGTGCTTAGCCATGTACCTCCAGGCAAATCACCATGTGTTTCTGAGCATCTGCTCTGCCTTTATAATTGGGGATTTGACAGTTACAGTGAAGGGAGTTACTTCATGGTTTGCTATGGTGCTTGGGAATCGTTTGATAGGCTGTTGAAGAATCAGCTGTCCTGGGGTGGGAGTTCTGAATCCAAGTGGGCTCTTTTTGGCAGGTCCCTGATGAGTCACTGGGAATCACCCCCCAAATATGGGTCAGCATCCCTAGGGAAGCCACTGGCTCCAGGTGCGCACACATGCACGCCCTCTCTTGCTATTCCAGCACCAGATACTCTGCTGGCCCACAGCCAGTAGTGGGAAATTGTCCTTAGGCATGTGGAGACCCATGAGCGTCAGGGTGGGAGAGATTGTCACCTCTGAGAACATCCTCTGTGGAATGGGCAGGGTGGGAACCTGTGCCTCCTATCTTTCAGCGGCACCCAGGGACATTGAGTGTGATGAGATGACACTGCATGTACGGGGCTATGATTGGGGGCAGTTTTGATGGGGTCCTCATTCACATCACAGCCTCGCAAGCCCTGCCTCATCCAGCACCATACTCAGCCCCCCTTGACCTGTTTCCTCCTGTGCATCTGGAACTGCTGGGCATTAGTAAGCCAGTACAGCACACACATAAGTTCCACAGAGACAATCTCCCATCCTCCCTCCCTTTCCCCAACCCCGTGTCCCTCTTTCCCTCCCTCCCAGCCTCCCTCTTCCTTTGCCTCTCTCCCTGCTTTAAGAAATACATAACCCACAACTCACAAAACCCCATGGCCACATTTTCTGGTCATAGTTGTTTTTAGCAAGGAAAGTGGAGCATAGTGTGATCTGTGCTGTGCAGTGTTTGCCAGTGCTGGGGACTTGAGCCTGTTGGCTTCATGCACCTGAACTCTTCCTGCTTCCCATTTTGGTTCCCTCATTCTTGTCAGAAGACTGAGGGAACATCCCCTGACCCCTACACAGTTTTTACCATATAGCCTGGACTTCACTTTCTGTCCAGCTGAGCTCCTGTGTAAGGTGGTGCTCTGTGAAGGCTGATGTGAGGGTGGCAGCTAGTGCAGGTGGCCAGCTAACCAGGCCCATTAGCTCTGCTCAGCAGCCTCAGGAGCCCTGTCATGCATGGGCTCCTTTCTGGCCCTGTAGGCCAGGGATTAGTGGTGGCCAGGTGGGCAGGGGCCAGCCCCTTGGTTCCTTAGGACAGGCCATGGAGACCCAGCTTTGGGGTGGAATGGAGAACAGGGCACAGCTGTCCCTGCTTCCCAGCCTCTGGGAGAGCCTCTCCATTTAGCATGTTTGTACCTAGTAGAGCTGGAGACAGGGACAAAGTTTCATCCAGTTCATTGAGCGTCATATGGCTTTGTGTGAGAAGCAGGGCAGAGTGCCAGACAGACTCGATCCTATCCCAGCCTCTCATTCTCCTGCAGGTCACTGAAGTGTGTAGGGCCTCAGTTTCCTCATCTGTAAAGGGGTGGCAGTGCGCCTATCTCAAGGGCACCGTGAGGATGACACCACGTGATTCAGAGCTTGTTATGATGTTTTAAGAAGAGGCAACTTTGACTCAAGGCCTCCCACTCCTGGTCCATAGCTTCTGCTCCTACTTTGGGAGAGAGATGACTTCCTGGGTCTTTGTGGAAGAGCCTCTGGGTGTCAGAAGGTATTAGGAGCACCTACCCTAGGGGGCACTATTCCCTGGGACTGCAATCAATAATTCCCTAAGGAGCTCTGCAATGCACAGCCCACACAACTTGACATAGTAGATCCAGTGGTTGCAGGGTTTCCAACTCAGCCCCCACAGCTGAATCAATCACAAGTGAATCAATCTGCAGAAGCATCCTGTTCCACTCATCCTGGTTTGAGACTCTTCTTGGGGGGTCCTCTGGCCACAGGGTCAGGGAGAGGTCGTGGTGGGGGTACCCAGAAAAGTGACATGCCACTATGCTGGACGCTGGTGAACTCTGATAGTCTTTGGCTCCCTGTCTCTCCAGATGGCCATTGTGTTCAACCAGGAGGGCCTGAATGCCATCCAGCCCCCCTGTGTGGTCCAGAATTTCATCAACCACAATGCTGTGCTGTACAAGGTGTTTGTGGTAGGCGAGTCCTACACTGTGGTCCAGAGGCCCTCGCTCAAGAACTTCTCCGCGGGCACATCAGGTAACTCACTGTCCCTTGTGCTGTCACACTATACCAGACCCTGGGGCAGGGCTAGGATGGACAACTAGTGTCTGTCCCCTGGTGCCCCATGTTACTTCTGGGCTGGGGGAAAATTGACCCAAGTTGATAGTTGTATATGATGAATGGATGGAAAGATCTTGAAGAACCAACAAGAGACCTTGTGCCCCAGGGCACTGTGGGGCTTCAGTCCACAGAGCCACCATCAACTCCAGGAAGCTAGCGGTTCCAGAACCTAGAAGCTTCCTATCCCCCGGGTTCCTGGGCTCACTCAGTGACGGTACAGGAGTGTGCTGGAGTGGGCATGGCCAGCCGGCTCTCCAGGAGCCTGCACAGAAGTGAGGAAGGGAGATGGCTACTGACTGTTCCACATGCTACCCTTGCCTAAGTGTCCACTTTCCAAAAGAGGACCCTGAATCTGAGTTACCTGTGGCTTCTGCAACTGTCAAGGTACAGCAGGGCTGCCATAGTAGGCAGTGGCTGCTGAGTCACAAGGATCCATGCAGGTAACCTCAGGCAGTTCCCAGTGTGCACAGTCATCTCTGCCCTACCACAGTGAGCAGCCCCTGAATAGATGGGGCCCTATTGTCCCTCAGATGCCACATGGCTGAGGTGTTTATATGACTCATCATCTTTGAGAGCCTTGGGGGGCCTGGGGAGCAGAGGCCCCTGGAGGCCTTCTTCAGAGGCCCACCTCCATCCATTATCTTGTGCACCAGCTGTCCTTGACCATGCAGTTAAAGATGTCCTGGCACTGAGGCTTTTCAAAAGAATGGTCTAGTGGTACTGAAAGCCTCTCTAAGGCAAATTCTAGAAGCTTATGGGACAGGCAACCCCCTTGGAAGCAGCACAGCTCTCTGGGAAGGCCCCTTGGAGGATATCAGATTGCCTGGTGAGCCTTGTTTCTGCCTGGGAGGGAAGAGCTGTCCCTGAAGCACTGTGCAGCTGTAGCTGAGCAAGCAGAAGCCCTCCCTAAGGTCATCTTCCTTCCCCATCCCCTCAAAGGCCGTCCTCCTGGGGCTGCCTGTCACCATCCATCCTATCCTCCTCCCACTCTTGTCCCCTCATCCTTTCTTTCCATGGGTCACTTTCCTTCCCATTAACATAGCAGTGGCAGGCACTTGGAGCTGTGCTTCAGTTCTCATTTCCCTGCTGAGGTTAGGCAGTGCCATCCTGACACTGGTCCTAGGACTGCCCACTGGGACCATGGAATGACGTAGGGCAGTGATGGGCAAAAGTGAGATGTACTACCAAGAGACATTCTTGCAAATTATGGGACAGAGGAGGCTGTTTTTACACAATTGCCAGATTTTAAAAATACATGTGGGGAACTAGAGAGCTGGCTTAGTGGTTAAGAGCACTGGCTACTCTTGCAGAAGACCCAGGTTCGGTTTTCATTATCCATATGATGGCTAACAATCTTCTGTAACTCCAGTTCCAGGGGATCTGATGCCCTCTCCTGGCCCCTGCAGATATTGTATATATGGGTGCATGTATACATGCAGGCAAAACACGCATCATACACATAAAATAAAAAATAAGCATTTAAAAATACATGCGGGGCTGAAGACGTAGCTTAGCAGTTAAGAGAACTTGATGCCCTTGGGTTTGGCTCCCAGCACCCATGTGGAGGCTAATAACTGCCTGTAACTCTAGTTCCAGGGGATCTAGTGCCCTCTTCTGGCCTCTGCACAGATGTGGTGCACTGAAATTCACACGGACATACACACAAGACACATAACTTTTAAAAATACAGGCATTGAATCTATGAAAACTGTATTTAGTTAAGAATAGTTAAGCTGGAGGTGCAGGTCAGCAGTAGAATGTTGTTTAGCACGTGTGAGGTATGGTTCCGTCCCTGTGTGCCCCCCACTCTCATGTCAAGCCCTTTCTTTTCTTTCCCCAAATTGTTTCATCTCTGAAACAAATTGGCATCTGTTCTCCTTTCTTACTCCATAAAAGTGTGTTTTGTTTGCTTCGTCCTCTTCCTCCTTCCTGGGGATAAAGCACTAGGCCGGTTTCCATCCTGGCACTGGGAGCTGGGAGCAGGGAGCAGTGCAGATGAGAACTCACCAGTGTGTCTTCTCTCGTGACTGTTTCTAGGTCATGAAGCCCTCCTTACCATAAAGTGCAGTGCTGGGCTGGAGAGTAGAAAAGCATATATGACATGAGAGTGACTTCCAGTGTGTGCATTTGACCCTGGGCCTGCGTCTTCAGGGCAGTGTCAGGAAGCGGCATGGTTCCAGCTTCCTCAAGCATGACCTTTGCAGAGCCTCATGCCCTAGCAGCTCTTTCTTCCAGACTAGTTGGAAAGAGGGCTTGACTGTCCTGGCTTCTTTCCAGAGCACCCTCACCCCACCCCATCCCAGCCCCCGTGTTTCTTGTGTACACCTTGGGAGATAGGTTTACAGGCTTGGGCTCATTCTGTGCTTAGGATACAGACAAGGGCATCTTCACTCCACAGCCATCAGTCTCCTTTGAGTCCCATGCTCATTTCTCTCCTTCAGATGTCAACATCCAAAGTCAAGTATATGAGTTATATAGCCATGACACCTTGGAGGTGCCTAGACTGGAACCCTAAAAGTTCTTACTAAGAGAGCTGGCACTGGCATGTGCCAACCACTAAGGAATATATAAAGAATGTTCTCATGTTCTCTGCCTGTGGTTCATACTCCAGGTGTCTCTGTTCCCACTTCCTATATGGGGGGGCTTCTCTCTCCTTGACCTTGACCCTGATGTCACATCACCACAGCCCTATTTGGGTTCCCAGCTCTGTGTAGGGGCTCTAGTACCTTCTCCCTCCTGGTCTTTTGACCCTTAGGGATACATATAAGAGTGATACCTCTTTTGCAAAAGACTGAATAATAACTATCTCTAGGCTATCACAGTCATTTGGTGCTATTGTAAGGCAAAAGAAACTGTAGAGATATGCAAATCAGTGGGCAGGGCTATACACCTAGGAAACTACAGGTGCAAGTCTCCTGGCTTATTTATAGTTTGCTGAGCTGAGTCCAGAGCATCTAAAGATGATGCTTTTAGGAACTTTCCATGGACCCACCCTATGTGGTATGCTGAAGAACCAGCCAGGAGCCAGCCAGATAGGGTTCTGTCTTCATGAGCAATGTATATTCCAGTGGGGAATAACATACAAGAGAAATGGCCAGAAGGCCAGTTTCTCCTGAGACAAGGGTTCCAGGGGACATAGGCAGTCATTGGACACCAGGGGTAAGGGAGCCATGTGAGAAGGGCAGCTCCAGTACTAGCCCCTCTTCAGAGGTGGTGTTTAATGGCAGGACTGTGAAAAGATAGCATGGCCACAGCTTACAGCTGCACTACCATTTGGCTGGGATGTCCAAGCCTGTCTGGTCATTCACTCTCCTTTTGAGTCTGGCTTTTCTCATCTCTAGAATGAGAACGAAACTACTTGGTGCCCATTTCCTTGACATCACACTCCTAGAGGAAGGTGGGGATGGCTCCCATGCTAGTCAGACTAGTGTGGACTAGTCAGAAACAGTCACTGGCTGGGGCACCCAAATTCTCAGTACTTTCGGGAGCAAGAGCCTTGCCGCTGACTTTGGAAATAAGACCAGGCCCCAGCCATCTGTTAGAGGGACCAGGTGTCTCAAAGATGCCCAAGAAACCAAGCACCGAGGCTCTTTACTGGAGCTAGACACCTTTAACTTATCTCAGATCCTCTTAGTCTCCTGGTGTCAGGGACTGGCTAGAAGCTGCCCATTCCCTCTCCATCCCTCTTCTGCTGCACATGGCAAGGTGCTGGGCCTGGGGCATCTCTTGCTGCCCTAAGAAGAGTTCCATTCTAGAGTACACCAGGCCAGCAGTAGCAGTCGGGGGGAGGGGATTCCCCTTTGAGATGTCTATATGTTTGACCCTTCTATAAGAAGCTGATGGGGATGTGATCTGTCCAGTTTAGTGGGCACCACAGGTCCCTGGTGCTGCATCCCTTCCTAGTACCAGTCAAGTACTTGTGTGCAGTTCTTGAAGCTCCTGTAGTCTTCCCAGCCTCCCTGAGTTTTGCTGTGTCCACCTGTTCCTGGGGACCTATCCTCACTTCACAGGCCTGCTCTACTACACTGACCTTCAGGACCTACAGGGACCTGGGTGGGAAGGTGCTCCAAGCTCAGGGGTCTCCAGGAAGAGAAGGTGGGCAGTGCCTACAGAAAGCCAGCGCACCACCCAAGCAATGAAGCCCTGCTCTGGCTTCTGGCCTGTCAGGCTCTGCCACCCCTGAAACTTACTCGTGCCCAAGATTGGAGACTGGTGGGCCTGCTTGGCACAAGTCCCGCAGGGTGTTTATTTTTCCCAGGCTCCTCCCCAGGACCGTCTCTCATGCCCCCCGTCTGGACTGGCTCTGGTCGGAGCGGGAGGACTGTCGGGCACACCGGGGTGGCCATGGGCCTCTGTGGCTCACTAGCGGGAAGGATGCCAGGTACTTCAGCGCCTGCCTGCTTGGCTCTGCCCGAATCACTTCCTCGTGCATGATTTTTGCGGCGCCATAGAGTTGTGCAGCTGCTGGGGGGTCATGGCAGCCACAGCAGGCACCTGAGCCCTGGCACGCAGGCCTTCGATCATGGCTCGCCCTGCCCTAATGCTTGGGAGCCTATGTCCCAGGGATGATCGCTGTGTCCTGGGGGGGTGAGGTCCATGACACCTCCCCTGCAAGGATTGAGCAGGGGCTGTCAGGATCCCTTGGGGGCTTCTAGTCCAAAACGGTCCTCTGCTGTTCTTGTCGGGTGGGGTTCTTAGGGGTTGATAGCCTTGGGCAGAACTCAATCCCCGGCCTGTGGTTTTGTGACTCTTGCCCTAGCGTGCCCACACTTCCAAGTACCTGAGAACATTTCAACCTGCGCTGCCAGCCTTATATCTTCCCCAGAGCAACCATGACTGATGGCTCCAAGAACATTGATACAGGGGATAAGTGAACACGCCATCGTGTTCCTGAACTGGTCTGCCTCTCTGGTGTCCAGTGGGCTGAAAGACAGGTGGATGGCAGCAGCTGTGGAACAGGACATGTGGACTGGAGGAGGTGGGGGCATTACAGGGCACACAGGTGGTTCTATGTGCTATCCTGGATGGATCCTATGGAAGCCCTTGTTCAGGTTTCCTGTTAGTAGTTGGAAACCAATAGAGCTCTTTGTGTGTTAAGCTTATGTGCCAGTGGCCACCTGATCAGGCGTACCTAGACCAAATGGCACTTATGAGACCTCTTCCCTTAGATACTTCAGGTCTTTCCTAGTCCCCCTGTATACACTTATGCCTAGCCTTAGGTGTTAAGGAAACCTAGGGATGATACTGTAAGATGGTGGTGGTGGTAGCTCAGTAAACCATTCATTTTTACGTGAAAGGAAAAATTGAAATTAGGGTCCTGATGGGCACACGTTCATCTGTGATGCAACTGGAGGTGCCTGGCTCTCAAGAGCCCAGGGCATTACTACTGCTGCTGAGCCAGAGGTCACCCCAGAGTGTGGCTGGGGTGGTGCTGCCCCCTGGTGTTGGGCATTTGCTATCCAGGTCTGATTCGCTCTGTCTGCTTTTTCAGATCGTGAGTCCATCTTCTTCAACAGCCACAATGTGTCAAAGCCAGAATCCTCGTCAGTTCTCACTGAGGTATGTCTGTTCTCCATAGTGGTCTTGTGGGAAGCCACCTGCATCTGATCTTGGATATGGGTGTAGTTTGCCCCTGGATTCCCCAGCTGAACTCTCTGGCAGGCCAGAGTAGCAAGAAAGGCCCTTGTCCCCACACTAAGGGCCTAGGCAAGTTCCAGAGACACCCCCCCCTCCCGCAGTGTGGTATCACAGTTGTGTACCTGTCTGGCAAGTGAGCACACTGGGCCTGGTGGGAGGGCTGCTTACTGTGAGGCAGCGCTCCTGTTGGGCAGCCCCACACCTGGCTTGGTGGCTAGTTTTCAGTTAACTTCACCATGGCAGACTTCAGCCAAGTATTTAATGGACTTGCAGCAATCTTATGGGAGAGATGACCAGCTCTGGGGTTCAGTAACTTCCCCAGGTTTACACAGGGGCCAGCAGGGATTTGACCCCCATCTGTTTGATACCAAAGCTGGGTCTCCCAGTAATTTCCGCCCTTGCTAGTGACAGAAAGTACCTCAGGGCCACAGTCTGCTGTTCCCCTCAGACTGTCAGAAGTCTAGTTGCTAATGGCTTCCTGCCATACTGCCTGAACTGAGCCTCTGTTGGCCTCCTGTTCCCCTGGGGTTACAGCCATCCTACGTGCTGGGAGCTCTGCTTGGGTCCTTCTTCCTCTCCTGGCAGGATTTACTGACAGAAGCTACCAGTGACCTGTGCCTGGTCTAGGTTCTCTGCTAGGCCCTAACTGGGCCTTGTGTTCCTGCCCACCAAGCTGAGCAGCCTTATGTGTTTGTGGTTCTTTTCAAGAGCCAGCTGTGTGCTGAGACTTAGACAGGGACCTGGAGGGATCTCCATCCTCTCAAAACAAATCAGCGATGCCCTGAATCACCAAATTGATTTCATTGCGTGTGTGTGTGTGTGTACACATTATGTGTGTGCATGCCATTGTACATGTGTGAAGGTCAGAAGACGACTCTCTGGAGTTGGTTCTCTCTTTACAAATTTATGTGCATTATGTGCATTCTGGGACTCAAACTCAGGTGGCTAGACTTGCGCAGCAAACACTTTTACTTGCTGAGCCATCTCACCTGCCTGGACCACCAGATTTCAAACAACCTCTCAGGGCCCATCATGCACATTGAGAAATATAAGTAGTGCCTTGTGGAAGAAGTCTTTCTTCTCCACGTGTCAAGATCACTAGTACCCCGCCCCTCCCACCAGGTGACTTAGATCCTTGTTCACCAGGATGACAGAAAGGAGTAGGCCTTCTACAGGCTTCCCAAGAAGCTGTCCCTGCTGATTCCTCACGCTATGTAGGTCTGGTGACTACTGGGGCTGTTAGCTGACTTGAGGGATACTGCGAGGGCTGGGAACAGAGCGACCCGCCTGAAATCACCTTCTTGAATCACCACCTAATAGGCTGTGGCCTGTTTCTTCATCTAAGAAATGGGAAGGGTCCAGCAAGATGCAGCAGGTTCCTTCTCTTCCCCTGAGGCTTGTGGTCTCCCTGACTTCCACTCAGCACATGGAACCCACCGGAGCCGACACTGAAAGGAAAAGATGGCAGTGTGGACAGCACCACCTCTTCTCTGGGGACATCAGCCTCCTGGATACCTACAAGTTGACTTAGCAGTTGGCTGCACTCCCAAGAACTAGTAGTGGCCGGAACCCTACTCATCTTTCTGTGCCCATGTGGGACCATGAGACACAGGGAGCCCTGCTGACATTGGGGCCTGCCTTGTCCTTGACAGTGGGCCTAACTTCACCCCAGCTCATAGACCCCCAGCACCTTTTGCCTTTCAGAGCCAGTGCAGGGGATTATTACAAGCGTGGGGTCTTGGGGTGTAGCTCAGTGGCAGAGTCCCTGCATCATACACATAAGGCCCTAGGATTCATCTCCTGCACTGCCAAAAGCAGGAGAGGAGTTCTAATGGAACTGCCTGTGGTCTGACCTGAGTCACATCACCTACCTGCCTACCTGAGCCTGTTTATTCCCCTTGCCCCAGAGAATCTGTGGGATTCATGGGTGACTGAAAGTGGTGCCAGGGCAGCCCACAGGGGCACCTGCTCAACTCTCCCTCACACCAGGACTGCACTGGCTCACTTGGCTTCAATGCACAGGCCAATTTCTATGCCTTTATCTAGTCCTAGGCTGACTGTTTGGATTTGGATAATCAAATGACTTTGGAAGGATTTCTGAGATTCCTTAGCTGAGCTGAGAAAGTGCTTTTATAAACAGCATGTCATAACGCTTAGTAACAGGCAGTGGATGGGGCCGCCTTGCTTCTAGGCCTTGCATTATAGGCCTCAAACACTAGTTTCACGGTCCTCACGTCCTAGGTATTTTTATTAACCTATTTACTGGGTGAGAAAACAAGGCAGGAGGGCTGCATGACAGTTCAGGTACACAGTGGAGACAGGAGGGCCAAGGTCTCTAACTTGTTGGAGACCCTGGGCTGAGCCTAGCCACTGACCTAAGTGACTAGGAAACTCAGGCAGGGCTGAGTACCCACTGTAGCCAGGTGGTGACTGCCCATGAGGAAACAGTCTCCCTGAGGTCAGACATAAGACACTGTCATTTTGAGTGGAAGCGTAGAGGGATGGCCTGTGCAGCAAGGCCTGGATGAGGCCCATGTGTCTGTCTCTGCTCAGTACATGTCTGGAAGTTTCTTGCTGTTCATTTCAAGGTCATTTGTCTTAGTGACCAGGGCTTTGTCTCCAATTCTCCTGACCCAGCATCACTTCTTTTTTTTTTTTTTCTTTTTTGAGACAGGGTCTCCCTGTAGCCCCAGCTGGCCTGGAACTTGCTATGTAGACCAGGCTGGCCTTGATCTCAGAGATCCTCCTGCCTCTGCCTCCCAAGTAGTGGGATTAAAGGTATGTGCCACCATGCCTGGCCATTTAAAAAATATATTTTATTAATTTTATTTTCTATGTATGAGTATATTGCCTGCATATGATAAGTACACCTGTGTCATGCAGTGCCTACGGAGGTAAGAAGAGTGTGTTGGATCCCCTGGAACTGGGGTTATGGACAGTTGTTAGCCACCTTTGAGTGTGAGTCATTTGTAAGAGCAACTAGTGCCCTTAACTGCTGAGCCATCTCTCCAGCCCTCTTAAATTAATTTTTTTATGTTTAATTACTTACTTTATGTGTGGAGGGCCCAAGACAACTTGTGGGAGTCCTTCTCTCCTACCATGTGGGTCCCTGGGATCAAATTCAGATCATCAGGCCTGGCAGCAAGACCTTCACTTGCTGAACCATCTTGCCTGCCCAGTGTATTTGAATTTTTGACTCAGCTGCATTTCCCACTTTGACCCAAACTCACACTCCTTAAGAACTCCAGTATTTATTGGTACCTCTTAGATGCCCTGGTGTGGCTGACCTTGAAGTGACATGATACAGTCTGTGTCCTAGTATTCAGGAGCAGCACAGGCCCGTCCTGTCCCCACCCTGTCACCTACTTCACTGCCCCCCGCAACCCCCAGCAAATCTAGGATAGAGGTCTTATCAGTCCCATTGTACAGATGAGCAAATGGAGCCACAGGCCAAGCACTTTTCTCTTAAGTCCACAGAACTGGGAAATCTCTATCAGCATCTGAATCCAAATCCCTACCCCAGAATTCCTGCCAAGGCCACATCCTTCTTCCTCGGAGGTCCTGGCTGGGGCTAGGCTTGAGTACGTAAAGACTCAAATGCCTATCCCAGACCACCTGGGCTAGAGCAGAAAATGTGTGACCCTGAGAGTATCTGGGGCAGGTGGGAGGACTTGGGCTGCAGGCCTGTGAGGAGCGTTGCTGGAATCTGGGTTTAGAGTCCTGGGAGAGCAGCTGGCCTCTCCTCTGGGAAAACCCAGGTCATGTGGGATGGGTTGTTGTTGGCAAATGCCCTAGTTCACCATATACCTGCCTGCAGATCTGCAGTAAACAAGACCAGTCCCCAGAGCCCTCAATCTCACACCTCTAGTCTGCCAGCAAAGATGGGTGAGCATCATTCTGGCATGCTGGTCAGGACCCTCTATGCCACCTCTACCTGACAACATCTCAATCTCTCTGCCATTAAGGCCTGCTCCAGTGCTCTCTCTACCTTAATGTATGTGTACATGACAGACTATCTGCTTCCTCCTTCCTAGAAGGATTGGGTTTGGGAAACTGAAAAAGTGGAAGCCAAATCCTGCCCTGTACTCTTAAGCTGTGTGATCCTGAACCAGCCCTGACTCTAAGCCCATTTTCCTGCCTATTAAAATACTGTGGTGCTTGAGCACAAGGTACCTAGCTTCATGAACTGGTGCCTGTGGGTGTTGGCTTCTCCTCCTGATGTGAAGGATGATAGGTCTCCATATGCCAGGGGTCTCTACACTGTATGGCATGACATTTCCTCCACCCTGACCTCTGTGTGTGTTGGCAGCTGGACAAGATTGAAGGCGTATTTGAGCGGCCAAGTGATGAGGTCATTCGGGAGCTCTCCCGGGCTCTGCGGCAGGCGCTGGGAGTGTCACTTTTTGGAATCGACATTATCATCAACAACCAGACGGGGCAGCATGCTGTCATTGATGTCAATGCTTTCCCAGGTGAGCAGCAGGTGACTCTGTGCTGGCGGTCCCCTAGCTTTGCAGCCAGCTATCTGTAGTTTGGTATCTTCAGGGGATAGAAGATGGAAGTCAGCTTGACTGGAGATGTGAGAGCCCCTCCTCCCTGTGGGGTCCTGGGAAAGTCCTACACCCTGTGTAGGCTTCTAGGTGTAGAGCAGTGGAACCCCAAGTGTCCAGCTGTGGGGAAGCACCAGGCCCAGATACCTGCAGCACAACATCCTCTCACTTCTGTCTTCCAATCCTGCTGTCAACATTAGCCCTGATCAGCCACCAAATCGGTCCATCCCATGGGTCCTTCCAGAATCTAGGAATTGAAAGGACTCAACCCTTTAGGGTTTATAGGTGGGAAAACTGAGGCCCCTCCAGTGGGAGAGTTTTTCTAGGGTCATACAGCATGTGGTAACAGGGCCAGATCCTCGTGGGCAGGTGCTGCTTCTGCCATCCTGAGCTGCAGGGTTGGGAGCCAAGCCTAAGCCCTACCACAGCATTCCCTACCAGCGTCTCCTGCCATGGCATCCAGTCACAGCATCCCCACACTACATCCCCTGCCTGCCCCCTGCTGGGGCCCTGGGAAGCCGTTGGCTTGGAGCCTGACTCTGCTGGGCATGTCTCAGTCTCCACTCAACCAGGGGCCCTGTGGGGGATACTAACAACAGAGCTCTACCCTGGGCTGTTGGGCTGGCAGGGACAGCATGGGGTAATGTCCAGAGCCAGCACTCACAGGCTGCTTGCGTCCCCTGGAGACTCTAAGGCCAGTGGTCTGTGCTTTATCTCTGCAGTTTAGAGATGAAGACCTGCCAGGCCTGATGGCTCATGTCTGTAATCCCAGCACTCAGGAGACTGAGGCAGGAAGATTGCCATGAGTTTGAGGCCAACTAGGGCTGCATAGCAAGATCTTGTCTCAGAAAAAAAAAAATCAAATGAAAAAGAAGCTTTGAGTCTTCATGGCCCCAGCACAGGTCCTCACACTTCCCCAGACCCCAGGTGTCTCTGCCTCAGGCTGGCCCCCTGGCTCCCAGGCTCACATCACCCCCTCAGTGCTGACCACTGTACCTGCTGTCCTTTGTTTTCTTAATGTGGAGGAAGAGCAAGCTTCCTAGCTGCTGCAGGGTGTGAATGGCCTCCCCAGTCCAGGCCGCACATCAGACCCCAGGTACCATCTCCTTCATCACTCATAGAGTACATGAGACTCCACACAGCATCACAATTCATAGCAGGGAACCAGAGCCCCAAGCCCACCATCTCCATCTGTTAGCATTTGCCAGGTGCTACCGGTCCCAGCCAGTCCAGACACCAGATGCAGAGTGAGCATGACTGTGGGTCCTGCTCTTGGAGCTCCCACCACAGTAGGGAGGAGGCAGAAGGTGGAGGGGTGGGGTAGCTGGGAGCTGCTCTGTCGGGCATTGCCGCTAGAAGGAGCCCAGCAAGAAGGGAAGGGAGCTGACACTGAAGGTGAACTGGCCAGGGCATAGAATGGGGAGGACAGGATGGGGGTGGAGGGGCTGTCTCAGGCTTCAAAGCAGGCTCAGGGGAGACTTTGGATCTCCCTCTGGGCAAGATGGGGGTAAGCCTATGTCTCACTCGCCTGACACAAGTTTCTCAGCCCCTGAGTGTGCATGGAGGGGGCTTTGGGGTCAGCCTGAGTAGAATGTGAAGTGAGGGACTTGCTGTGGGTCAGGAGCACCATAAAGATGAAGTGGGATGTGGACAGCTGTGATCGAAGAGCACGACCCGTTAATGGGCTGAGGGCTGGTGGCCGAGGGCCACTAATGATAAAGTTCTAGGAAGAGGGAGACTACGCTCTGCACTGGTCACAGGTGGCCCTGCCCAGCACTAACAGCCAGATGTGCTGTGAAGGAAGGAGGGCCACCTATGTGTTCAGGGAGACTGTCTATGTGAGCCAGTATGGACATGGAGTCTTCTGCCAGGGGAGCCAAGAGACAGGTTGCCCAGGTGGGACTGGACATGGAGGTGGGTCTGTGGCTGCTGGAGTAATAAAGCTGAGCCCAGTAGAAGCAGGTGAGGAGTTTTATGTTGAGGGATGACCCAGGGGACTGTGTTGGCCCCAGGGCCTCAGACAGAGGAGCTGCTATCTGGGAGATGTCTTGATGTGCCAGCCTTTGTGTAAAGCCTTCATGGGACCCAGCAGAGGCTACCTTGGAGCCTTGGGGTAGGTGACAGCCCTGTCAGAAGGGCTAGTTTCTGAGATTCAGTTTCTGAGGCCAGGAAGCAGGAGCAGCGTGTGCTGCCAGCTCTGCCTTGTGCTGCTGGCTGAGGATGCTGTGGCTTGGGAAGGATTCTGTATCTCGGCCTGCCTGTGAGAGGTGATGCTGAGAGCTGAGGGACTTATCCAAGGTTACAGTCCCCACAGGACTGCGGCCTGTTAGCCCGGAGCTTTCACTCTACACCTGAGGTGTTTTGCTTCTTGGAACACCAGTTCCAGCCTTGGCCCATGTTTTCAGTCTGTAATGTTTAGGCCACCTCACATTGGCCTCCACATTCGCTTCTGAGCATTTCTCCTGCTGTGAACAGATGGGTTTACGTGGTGTTGGACACAGAGCTAGCACCCCACACTGCTAGTTTTCATCTGCTAGGCTGCCGTGCCTAGCCTACCCCAACCTGTTTATCGTAGGCCTGTTTATCGTAGAGGTACGTCTGCCATACTCTGGGAAGTACCCTTTCACTCTCTGCCCTGGTTGACCTGGGCCTCTGGGCCTCATCTGGAAGCCAAAGCAGAGTGGTTGCTGAGGAGCAGCTTCTTGGGTTCCTTGGCAACCTGACTGGATCCTGGTGCTCCTCTCCTACCTGCATCATACCCAGGCTAACATCTCCCTGTCCAGGGATAGCAGGGTACCAGTTTCTGCAGTGGGACCTCTCAGCACCAGGTAGTGTTAAAGACAAGGACAAGACCAGAGGTTCTGCTACTTAGGAGCTTTGAGATCCAGGGCCTCACAGAGCCTCCATGTCCTGTAAGGTGGGACTGTGGGGACGCAGTGTACCAGGGAACATGAAGCTCACAGCCCAGTGGCCAGTGCTTCCAGCACTCACTATGAACACCAGCACAGGTGTCAACCACCATCTCCATAGTGGTTGGTGTCTCCATGTGTATAGTAGGGACAGAGTTACGAAGATGATGTCTCGATGTTTGCCGTGATGTACTATATACCAGCTGCATTGGCTATTGTTGGCCCGACTGTGAGTGCCCTTGCTTCCCCATCAGCCTCAGGCCTCTCCTCAAAACTCCAGGATGTATTGCTAAATACACAAGGTGGCCCAGTGACTTGGCCCCCACACAGTGCCACCTCAGCGTATACCAGTGGTATGCATGTCACTGGAGCACTTGCCAGGGTTTCATTAACCTCTTGGCAACTTGGTTGCAGTATGGGATGGTGATGGTCATAGCTGCTGTGGTATGGGCAGTGCTGGAGCCCCCAAAGCTGGCAGGCTTCCTACCCTGTTTGTTCTGATAGCAGGGTTCCTGTTCTCTTCCTGGCACATTAGTCCAGGCAGGTGGGGAGGAGGTGCTGAGCCTGGATGCGTCTCTTTGGAAGCAGTTTGTTGAGTAAACAAATCCTCATGCCCCTGAGGACTCTGCTGGCATTTGCATCTGAGGTGTGAGGCTGTTCTCCCCAGCAGCTGGTCACCAGCACTTTATATGCCAGAGATGTCGGCCTTGGCCTGGTTGGCAGTACCAGCCAGCCTGTGTGCAGGTGCTGATCCTCAGAGCACAGATGGCCACCCTGAAAGTGGAGGTGAGAAGGAATAGATGCAATTTGGGCCTTGGCTCTTGGTCCAAACCCCCACCTAGGTTCCAGCCGTTTTGTAATACAGAAGCCCACACTGTGAGAGCTGGTCCGGTCAGAAAGCTGAGGCTCAGGATGGATGTGGTCAGAAAGCAGGTATCAGATCAGACTTGATTTTGGCACTGCTGCCTCTGACTGTACATCCTGCCATGTTCTGTAGTTATGTTCATCAGCTTTCTGTTACTGTAATAAAATTCTTGAGATGATCAACTTAAAGAGGAAAAGTTCCTTGAGTTTTGAAGGTTTCAATCCATGATCATTAAGCCCCATTAATTTGGGCTGTGGCCACACAGACGTCATAGGAAGCCCTGGCAGAGGAAGTCATTTCACCTGACGGGAGAAAAAGGACAGGCTGGGTATGACCAGATCTCCCACTAGCTCTGCCTTGTAAAATTTCTCTAACTCCCAGTAGCTCTGTGAGCTGAGGACAAGCATTTAATACATGGGCCTTTGGGGAGGAGATACCCAACTCCTACAGCCGTGGTGATTACATGAGGTGCTGGGGCAGTACCCAACAAGGACAGGTTGTATCTTCATCAGAAGCTCTGTACCTTCTCACACCCTGAGGACAAAGGTTAAGGGCCAGCCCCATGGACCTTGTGCACCTGGCTCGGTGACTTTTACCAGCCCTCCTTGTCTGCAGAGCCCGAGTTTCCTGTGTATTTACAGGATACTGAAAGTACCTCCCCAAGCCCTACAAGCCCACGATTTCTGCTGCGTCCTCCTCTCCTGTATCCCCTGGCTAATGCCCAGTACCTCCTGTCTCTCCATCTCCAGGTTACGAGGGTGTGAGTGAATTCTTCACTGATCTCCTGAACCACATTGCCACAGTCCTGCAAGGCCAGAGCACAGATGCAGCTGCCACGGGGGACGTAGCCCCGTTGAGGCACAGCAGGCTCCTGGTGGAACAGGCGGGTGGCCTGGCTGGCGAGCGGACGTGCGGCGCCAACCCCAGCTGCTGTAGCAGCTTGAGGGGCCAGGATGCACCCTGGAAGGCCGAGGCCGATGCAGGCAATGTGAGCACCGTGGGCACCAGCGGCTCTGCCAAGCTGCCACACCAGAGACTTGGCTGTACCACGGGTGTGTCACCCAGCTTCCAGCAGCACTGCGTGGCCTCCCTGGCCACCAAGGCCTCCTCACAGTAGCCACAGAGCCAGGGACCCAGAGGGACGGAGCACACCTGAGGGCCCACAGCTCCAAATGGGGACACTACTAAGAATTCCCGATGGTCTGATGCTTCTTTGTTTTAATTTTTAACCTGATTTTCTGATGTCGTGATCAGAATGAGGGGGGAGACGGAGCAGAACACCAAGTGGTCCAGCCTCGAGGATCCCGCCTAATTCCTGTACAGATCTCCTCACTCAGTTTACACACGCTTGTGTTCTCAACACTAGGTCTGAATGTGAGGTGGGGTGTGTGCATGTGTGTTGTGTGGTTGCCGTGCAAGTGTGTTTGCACGTCCATGTCTGTCTGTCTGTGTGGCTGCTGTGGACCAGGAGGCTTCTGGGGACCCTGGACAGAGGCCCTCGGTGACCAGGCTGGTGGGGCTAGCCAGACAAGAGAACGAACGGTTCCCTGCTTCCTCCCTTCTCCACACCTGCCCACTTTGGACCTCACCCTCCCTCCTTTTCCCAGATGCAGTCTCCTCCAAGGCTAACTCTCACCTCTGTGCAGCCCACCGTTCCTCCCTGAAGCCAGGGAAGCAGTAGTCCCCTTGGAGAGCTTTGCACCAGGAGTGTGGGTTGTAGGAAGGAAAAGAAGGCTTTCTGCAGGTGTAGCCAAAGCACTGGGCTGCTGGTCTTCACTGCCTCTGTGGAGTCCATCAGACCACTCTGTCCTCTGCCCTGTCCCCTGGTAGCACTGTTGTTTGCTGGGACCTAGGAGGGAGGCCGCCTGGCTGGAAGTCCTGGGCTGAGATTCTGCCAGTGCCCAGGATTTTTGCTGAGACTTAGAGCAAATCATTCCATGAGTCTCTCCTCATCTCCTGGGTGGCTGCTGAGGCCAGAGAACCAAAGGGCTAACCTAGTGCTCCAACCTGCAAAGATGCCTGCTTCTCTGTGGCATTACCTGGATGAGGACAGTGTGGGAACCTCCACTGGACATTGTGGCCATCTGGGTTCCTCCTCAGGTGGGGGTGGAAGCCGCCCATATGGTCATTCTTGTTCACACATCCCCTGATGCAGGAAAGCCCAGCACAGCTCTGTGGTATTCATCACAAGTCCCTTGTACCTAGTGCTAGGCAAGCCCCCAGGGGAGTTGTGCTACCACACAACTGGCAGACCACCTGCTGGCCCCAAAGCTGCAGGAAAGAGACACCTGAGGACAATCCTCCACCCCAAGGATGTGGAGCTCGGGTTGAGCATCTCAGGACTCCAGAGAGCAGTCTTGTGTCTTAAGATATCAGCTCACTTTGCAAAGAGAACTAGGCCTTTGGGTTGTCCTTAGGTTCAATAAGATGGAGGACACTAGAGGGAACACCCAGCAGCCCTGGGGGATGAGGGGCTCTGTGGGATTGACCTTTGGGTAAGGAGAGACTGGCTGGCTTCCTTGGAAACAGAGCCCCAGAACTACCGTTTACAGTACCTGATTGTTGAACCTGATGTCTGTATGTCAAGTTCCCAGGCCTGACCCTGAGCCCAGGGGGCAGGAGGCGTGGCCGGCTCTTGCACTGCTTTGTCTCCAGAATAAACTACTGAAATCAAACTGAATCCTAGCATCTGTCTGCTCTGCGCACAGGCAGAGTGGGTGGTGTCCTCCAGCTGCATCACATTCTCTAGAGCTTACTTTCCAGAGTCATGCATGGTGACAACCAGACCTGGGTATCAAGTAACTGCCTTTTCCACAGGCCTCCATGCGGGTATCGAGGGGGACAGTTACACTTTCCAGCTAAGTGGAAACAGGGTTGCCTCATAAGGGCCTGGGAGATGGAGGAGAGGAGCTGTCTGTCTAGGCAGATGGACACTGCCCAGCAAACAATAATGAGGCGCTGGCCACTCAGTAGTCAGGGTAAGAGAAACCCTGCCTCTAAACGTTGCCTGACTTCCGTTAATCGCAGTACACAGGCCATAACGGTTGATTGACCTGAGGTCTCTGGCTCTGGCTAGACCTGTCAGGGAATGGAGCCACTAAGGAAAGAGTGCTGTGGCTGCCTCCTCTCCTTAGGGTGTGCTTAGCTCTGCTGCCCTCACCCCATGGAGTCTGACTGTCACCTTGGAAAGGCCCTGCCAGCTCAGAGAAGTCAAGGCTCAGGCCTAGCTTGTTTCCAAGTTGGTTGACCTATGACCCTTGGGGCCCTGCAGCTTCCAGCCTGCTGGTGTTCATGGGCAGGGTTGCTGAGGGGTTCAGGAGCAAGAGGCAAGGCCACATTTCGGTGAGACCTTTGGCAGTTTTTGAAGGCCACCTGCATGGGATCAGAGGCCTGGGGTTGAGGTCTTGCAGATACTTGGTGAGAGAGCAGTGTGACTTCACAAATGTGACACTGCAGAGCACTAGCCGCTGGTGTGTCTTCACCAAGGGAGATGAGTGGAGTCTGTCCTGGGGCCAGGTCATTGTTGGTGTCACAGAAGTGTCTGGATTTGCCCCACACTGTGAGTAAGCCTACCTGTGGAGTCAGACCCACTGAAGCCTCGGATTATATGATAGGGCACTCCACGCATGTGCCTGCCTGTCTTTAGTCTCATCGATGAGAGAAAACCAGCCTGAGTGGGCAACAGGTCAAAAGACCCCAGTAGGGGGCTTGAGAGATAGCTCAGTGGTTAAGAGTACTTGCTATGCAGTTATGACCAGAGTTCGGAGCCCAGCACCCACGTAACTAGCCAGGCACCCAGCATACTTGTGCAATCCTAGCTCGGGGGGGCCGAGGGTGAATACAGGAGGATCGTTGGGGCTTGCTGTCTTCCCGTGTATCCCTCTTTTGTCCTCTACAAACCAGTCGTGGTTCCAGAGCCCTTGAGCTGGCCTAAACAGGTAGACAGGTAAACAGGTACAGTGGTCCTCCATGGGTCTAGAGCCTTGGTTTGGGATGGGTCTGACATGCCTGCTGCTGCCACACAGCTTAGATGATGGGTCCTCCCTGGTGGTAAGGGCATGTGCCTTGACCCTTTCCCTCTGCACAGCCATTACTCTGGAAATGACTGTTCCCCAACAGGACTGTCGGCAACATGATCCCTGCTAATGGGTCTTTTTCTTCTGGTGGTGACCAGAAGAACCTCCCAGACCTGAGGGTCCTTTTCAGATATGGTTACATTTTCTCTTGATTCCCAGGTCCTTTGGGACATGGCAGCTTGGAGGGGCCCCTTGCAGGGCATATGGGGTGACACTTCCCTGAGGCTCCCTTAGAGGCAGCTCAGCCAGGACTCATACAGAAAGTGATACATAGTATCCCAGGAGGGATACATAGTGTCCATGCCTGAGCTCCCTGATTGCTGTCAGAGAAGGGCTTACCAGCTGCACTGCAGGCATTGAGGCTGGCCGGGTCCTGGCTCCATGGCCTCCCCTTACACTGTTCATGAGCAGCTCTTTCAGAGTCCCAGGCTGCTTGGCACTTACTTAACTTGTGTGTGTTGGTACAAGGAATGTACTTGACCCTGTGCTGTCTACAAAGCCATACTCTTATCCATCAGCTCCTGCCTGGGCTGCATCTTTGCTCCTTGTGACATGATAGTGCAGGTGGCTTGTCTTTGGGATGGGGTCTTTTGGGGACAAGGTATGCCTGTGTTTTGTTTATTACCTGGTCTTGGTGATGGATATTTTTAGTTTCTGGTGGCTTAGTAAAGTGTGTGTTATTGCATAACTGTCAGGAGGAGTATAAACCTGTAGGGCAAACACATCTTAGCAAGTTCTTGGCTGCCTCAGGTATAGGCGGCAGCGGCGGTGGAAAGCCCAGCCTCATCAGAAAGATCTAGGCTTCTGAGACATCCCCCTTACCCCAGACAATTCATACCACCATAATCAGGATTTTTTTGGTCTGTGCTGTCACACACTGCCAGTCATTGCCGCAATCCAGTAAAGACAAGTATTATCCCTATTTTACATATGGAGAAAGTGAGGCTCTCTCAAGGGCCAAGAAAGCCAGCAGAGCCCTCCAGTTAGCGCATGGATGGTCTAGGGACTCCCTCTAAGCCAGTCATGAGGTGGGGCCTGGACCCTTGGGACCTGGCTCTTGAATCACCTGTTAGCAGTGACCTGGGCCTCTCACCTGTGCTGTCCATGCCTTTGCTTCCCCTAGCAAGAGAGCCCCTGCCAAGACTGAGATCAGCCCTTACATGCTCATCAGCACCTCCTGCAATTCCCTCACCAGCTTGTTTTCAGTTGAGGTGCACAGGCCAAAGACATGGAGATGTGAAGAGACCATCCGAAGCCAGTTAGTTCAGAAATGCCACACATAAACCCAGCCTCCTCTGAGTGCGAATCTGTCCTGGCAGGCTGCTTGAGCTGTTGAAGGGTTCAACTGTCCCCTGTGGGGCAGTGGGCTTCCAAAGCCAGGGTTCATACTGGTTGTTTCTACATGCACAGGCCTTCTAAGCCACACACAAATGTTTGATGCATGGCTGACTGATTGGCCCTGATAGTAGTCAGCACCCGTGGGCCCAGTGCTACAGTCTGTCCTGTCCTGATTGCATAATCCTACAAAACCCTCTTGCTTAAATGTTTGAATGTCAGCCCTGCCTGTGCCTTTGATGCCATTTCATCTTTTCTAAAACTGGGCCTAAGACCTGTTGTTTTCTAATAAATTGTCACTGCCCAAGAGCTCAGACATTCCACAGGCCTGTGATCTTGGGGAACAGTATGGATTTGTGCCAGGCAGGGCAGAAACCTGTCAGAAAGTCTGGCACTGGCCTGATGCCTATGGCCCACAGAAGGTATTATCCTGGGGCTTCCAACCTCTACCCAGAGCCAAGATGACTAGGGGACCATCTATTGGGACATAGCAGAAGCTGTGCCCAGCCCAGCCTCACCTCTACATGGCCCAGCTCAGGTGTGACTGGGAGGTAGGAGAAGAGGAGGGCGGTGAAAACCTGTGTGTGTGAAAGCCCATGTGTATGGTATTCATCCCACACCCCATTCAGGGAAGTTCAGAGATACAAAGTCACGCCTGCCCCCGAGTGGACTGACTCTACCTTGTCCCTCGGCCCAAATCCTCCCACCCAACTCAGTGGAGAGAGAAAGAAAGAATCAAACAAAAATGGAAAGAGCCCAGAGCAGGTTTATTCTTCCTTAAATTTCATCTGGAATATATTACAGTCAGGAGTTCTCAGCTTTTACCCAAAGGCCAGAAGCTATCGCAGTTGTGCCCCATAGATGAGAGGGTAGAAGGGAAACTTCTAGAAAGCTGCCTGTGTTCAGAGAAGGAATCTGTGTTGACTGACAGTCAGGGCTCCCCCTTCAGAAGTGTCCAGGGCAGAGGCTGAGAGAAGAGGGAGTGAGGGGCATTAGGGCAACCTGGGCTCCCGTGGTTGGAGGCTGACTCTATTGGAGCAGCATTCAGGCCATGGGGCCAGGACCACAGGGGGCCTGCCTGGAAGCCCTGACCGGGCCCCACCAGCCAGTGCCTCAGCCCCGCCGCAATGCCTGCAGCTGGTGAGCCACGTTCTCCAGCTCTGCCTCGATGGCTGACAGGCTCTCCAGCTCCTGGTCCTAGGAGGGAACAGACTGGGTTACTTGGGCCTGGCCTGTGCCAGCAGTGTTGAGGGCACAGTCTGCCAGACTGGCTTTGCTATTGGTTAGTTGTGTGTGTTAGACAAGTGGCTTTGCTTCTCTCTGCCTTAGGGGCTTCATCCATATCACAGGGACAGAGATGTTACCCAGCTGACAAAGTCCCCAAACTGCCCCTAGTGGACTCTTATTCAGCCCCACTTCCTCCTATGGGGCTCTGGACCAGTGGGAACCTGTTCCTTCAAGGTACACAGTTCCTTTAAGGTCCTTTCTCAGCCTGAACTCCAGTGCAGGTTCCCAGAGCGTGTGTGTCCAGCTCAGGTTCATCTGTCTCCTGTAGCCTCTGTACCTGTGGGGGCTAATTCTGAGAGCTGCTTCCCATGTACCCAGGGCTGGACCCTGACCCTTGGTCCTGACAATAGAGGATCCCATGCACTGGTCAAGGTGGTCAGGGAAGTAGGAGACTGCTCTGAGCCTGGAAGTTTTGCTGGAAGTTTCCAGGCTGTTGGTAGCTGGGATGCTCACAAGAACACCCCAAGGTGTCCTGTTCCTGGAGTTTCTGTTGCAGTGAGGCTGTTGAGGGTGCCCCAGCCCCGTAGCCACACTTACTGCCTAGTCCACAGGATACTGACAATGGTTGCCTTGGAAACAGGGATCCTAGACCCCTCAATCTTGGAGCAGCCCCTGGGGCTTAGTTCTATGATGCTGAAGTTTCTAAGAAAACCCCCCACTCCACCCTGTCCATAACACCTAGGGCTCCCTCTTCTCTACCTGACGCTGCAGGCTCCCTCTGCCCATGAGAAAGAAGCTGGCAGGTGCTGGGGGTGGCAAGGGGATTATTGAGGCTTATTCTGGGGCCATAGCTAGGGGTAGGGAGCACAGAACTGTTCCTATCATCTATCCCCCAACCTCAAGGAGAAATGCCCTCTCCCAGAACCCACTGCTAAGAGAAGCCAACAGGACCTGGCTCCAGGTCCAGAGGGAGGGACAGGGCTCAAAAAAGATGCCACCTCTTCTGGTGAGCAGAGAAGAGCCTTAGGGTCAGGACTAGAGATAGACCAGGTCCCCCCAGAGAACCCCAATTCCCTCCTGAGCACTGGCTTAGCCAGGTGCTACTAGGCCCTCCTCCAGCTCAGGTGGTGTCCTGCCTGCCAGGAAGCATAGTTCTCACCTACTATGGGGCCATATCTCTGTGTCCCTGTACGCTCTTGCAACTGCCCAAGTGGCCTTGGATGGGCCAGGGCTTTGAAGGTTATTTGTGTTCTGATCATGATGAGGTGAATTGGAAAGACCCTTTACTCCCATTTCAGGGATGGGAGGAACCAATGAAGCTCAGACAGGAGCAATGACCTACCCAAGGTCACACAGCAGAAGAAACCAGGTGGAACCCCAGTCTGTTAGCATGACACCTTGCCCATCTGCTTACCTGGGTTCAGCTGGCCCCACCCCCTGCTTTGCCATCATTGGCTGGATGTGAGTCTGAACCCAGGAGGAGATGCAGTTAGGCTACCTGAGGGACAACATGACCACCAACTGTACTGTCTTCTTAGGTCATCACTGGTCCCTTAGCATCCCCTTCCCTTTACCCCGAGAGGCCCCAGGTGTCCTAAGAGGTCAGTCCTGCCAGGCTGTCCATCCAAAGTACCCCACCTGGCCCCCAGCACATCATGTCCTACTCACATACCTGAGAGGCAAAGTCCCTACTGTTCCTCAAGCAGGTCTGAGGCCTCCCACCCCAGCTGCTCCTAGTGTCCACCTGGTCCAGCAGCCTTGCTGAGTGCCTGCTGTGACCCAGTGCTCTGCCTACCTTGAGAACCCACGTGAGCACTTCTCTAGGCCCTGGCTAAGGAAACCATGTCCCTCAGTGGGGCAGGAGCTGCTGGGTACAGCTGCCCTTGTCTATACCAACCTCTGCTCTGCGGTTGGCGCTGCCCTCCTCCTCCTTCTTCTCCTCGGGGTCACCACGAACCTGCATGGGCAGGTCGGCCTCCACGCTGTCCTCCCGAGAGGATGGTCTCCAGCCCCGACGCAGCTGCGGCCCTGGGTCCCTGAAGCCGTAGGCCTGGGCCCGGAAGGAGAGCTTCATGGAATGGTCAGGGTCATCCTCCCCTTTCAGCCGCTTCTCTGCCGTCAGCTCCTTGGCAAGCTGGTCCATCCTGCTCCATCTCTTGATGTCCTCCCAATCCTTGGACAGTCGCTCCTCCTGCTGCTGCTGCTCCAGCTCCTGGCCCTTCCCTTTTGTGAAGAGACCCCGGGGGACCCCTGCCATTGCCTCCTCTTCCTTCTGCCAAGAGTGTTCCTGCTCTCCTTTCTCCTGAGGGGGCCGAGCTTTGGCAGCCGAAGTCTTTCCAACTCCATCCATAGCCCGAGACTCTGACCGACCTGGAGCCCGTGGTGAGCAAAGCAGGAAGTGACGAAGGGCTGCCATTTCCCCTGCCCTGGCCCCTGCTACTCCCAGGGACCTCTGCACAGACCTCTAGGGCTAGGCCAGCCTCTCCATAACAGCCCACTCAGAGCAGAGCCATCTTCTTAATACCATGCTTTGCAAGACTCTCCCAAAACCCAAAGCAGTGGCTTTTTACCCTCTAGTCCTCTGACCCAGAAGCACTGACCCAGTTTGGGTGACCCACATCCTTTGTGAGGATCCAGGTCTCCTGAACCCTCACTGAAGCTAACCCTATCCACCTGTCATGACCAGCTCCTACCTGTCATGCTGTCTTCTCCATTCTCCCAAGTGCCTCTCCACAAATCCTTCTTGCCTCCCAGGTTGGGAGAGGGGTGCTATGTAGAACTATGGGTGATGTATGGCTTAGGAGTCAGATAATCACACCTTTTACTACCAATTAGCTGTGTGACCTTAGGCACATATATAACCTCTCTGAGCTTCAAATGCCCTCCTGGACAGTGGGAATGATACCACTGTTCAGGATTGTTATGGAGGAAGGATGAGGCATCCTCCTGTCCCTCTCCCAGACAAATCAGTTGAGGTCCCTGTCACCATACATACGTTCATCTTTCTCAATCTCCTTGTTGCCGAGGTGGGGGCGAGAGCTGGATGCCACAGTGGGGACTTCTTCAGGCCCTGCCTTTGCCCCAGTCTCCTCATCTTCCTCTTCCTTTTCTTTCTCCTGCTCAGCTTTCCTGGCCTGCTGCTGGGTATTCAGATCCTCCTCACTGTCCCCCGTGGCCTGTGGGTCCTGGTGCTCCTGATTGGGGAAGATGGCTGGTGGCTGAGTGTCAGTGGCTTCGTCCTCCCCAGGGGCATGGCTATCTCCCATCATGGAGGACCCCTGTCCAGGCTCTGGAAAGGCCTGGGGTCCCTCAGTGGTTTCCTTAGAGTCTTCCTGCTGTGACTCTTCAGAGTCCTCTCTCTTCTCCACAGCATCCTTGGAGGGTGCCTCTGCTGCTGCCTCTGAGGGAACAACAGGACAGAGTCAAGCTGAGGATCAGGCTGCCTTCAGGGACTCCCAAGACCAAGTTCAAGTCTTTGTCCTCAGATGTCTTGGCTCCCAGGCAGCCCAGCCCAAGAGAAGGACTGAGGTCTCTAGTCCATATGTGGGCTTCATCTGAGTCAGCACAGCAGGACTGGGGTTCTTTAATTCTACTTCTCAAAACAGGATATAATTTAAAAAGCACAAGTGGAAATGAACAGACTTGAAAATGACCCCAGAAAATACAGCCCTGAACTAAAATTAAGATAGCACTGGACCACTGTGCAGTTTGGGGGAAATTGCTTAACCTTTCTATGTTTGAGGCACATCCCTACCTCCAGTGTTCATTAAAAAGTATTTTCTTGGGGCTGGAGCGATGGCTCAGCGGGTAAGAGCACTGGCTGTTCAGTTCCCAGCACCCACATGGCAGCTAACAACCTTCTGTAACTTCAGGTCCAGGGGAATCTGATGCCTTCTTCGGATCTCCTCAGGCACTGCCCGATACAGGTACACTTACACACAAGTAGGCAATACATTCATAACACATAAAATAAAAATAATAAAAATAAAATATAAAAAAGCTTTTCTTGAAGAAAGCCTTTTATCAGTACAAATTCTCTCATTTGTGGAATGACCGCTGCTAAACGAAGCACTCCCAGGCACAAACTAGTGTCTGAGTGTCATCGGGGCTCCAGGCAACAGGTGATCCTGTACTTTGTCCACAGAAACTCAAACTGATGCTCAGAAAGGCAGGGTGCCTGTCATGACTCAGGCTGGCTCAGAAAGTTCACCTTGCTCCTATGTCTCCAAATGCCAAGTTCAGGATCTCTACATTAAGGCCTCCAGATGCATGTACATGTACACACACAGGCAGAGAGAGAGGAGAGAGAGAGCGCGCGCGCGAGAGAGAGAGAGGCTATACTCTCCCCTTCCACAGCCCACAGCAGGCACCACAGTGATCCAGACACCTGTTCTCATTCCGTATGGGAGCTGTATGTGGGAATCTATGAAGCACAAGAAGTCAGTATGGTGACAATATGACCAACGTGTGGGTTCCTGGCACACCTGTGTGCATCCCCACTTAGCCCAGAGGATGACCACAGGCCAACCCCTGGGAACTGGCCTTTCTGTCCACCTCTCACATAAAGAGCGCAGTGTTGTGGGTGCAGTTTGTGGCTGTTCCTGGGTGGGAAGCTGGGTAACATTGCTCAAGGATGACCTCTTTCAACACTGAATGCTCTTTGACCCAGCCAGATGTGGTGGTACATGCCTTTAATCCCAGCACCTGGGAGGCAGAGGCAGGCAAATCTCTATGAGATTGAAGCCAACCTGGTCTACATTGTGAATACCAGGCCAGCGGGAGCTACAGGGAGACCCTGTCTCAAAAACCAAAAAGAAGAAAAAAGAAAAAGAACAATGACCCAGGATCACCTGGTTGTTTTGAGCCTGTTGAACTGCTTCAACAGTTATTCTAATGTGCCACCAAGTCTCAGGAGGGCAGGTGCTGGGGACAGGGGTTATGTGGCAGGGGTCATGGGGTGGTCCCAGAGTTGCTGTTGCCTGTAGAACAGCAGGCTGGTGTGGGGGTGAGTTGAGGGCTTTGGATAAGACACAACCAGATTCAAATCCCATTATACGGCTCACCCTGGGCAAGGGGCTGAGTCTCCTAGGCCTCAGTTTCCCACATGTAAAAAAAAATGGTAGCCATTTTCCAGAGCTTATGGGAGGTCTGCCACCCTGAGGAAGCTGTGACCCCTGGGGAGCACTGTTCTCCTGTGGCCCCATCCCCTTCTAGCTGGCTACACTGACCTCCTGGCTTGGCCTCTGGGCTCTGGTTCAGAAGCACCTCTGAGAGCTCTTCCTCAAAGCTGCTATGTTGTTGCTGCTTCGGCTGCTGCTGCTTTGGCTGCTGCTGGGCCCGCTCCTTGGCACCTGGTGGGAGGGGAAGAGGGAAGGTCTCAGGGGGCCAAACCCTGGCATATCTGTCCTTGGCACTGAAGGCCCCACCTGGCCATTGTGAACAGTACATGTTTCAGACCTGCCTAGTGAAATGCTGAGGGCACAGGCTGTCTGCTGGGGCCCAACAGATGGCCACACCACCTCTCTGTATCAGTTTCTCCCCTGGGAAAGGAGAGAAAGTCCTTCTTGTGCCTCACAGAGAAATAAGGGACCAAATGAAGCAGAGGGTTCCCAGGGCAGCAGGCGCAGTGAAGAGCCCTCAGGACCCAGCTGCAGCTTGGAGACCCTGCAGCAGTAGACCATGGCAGCTGCTGGTCCTCTCAAGAATGCTCTTGATTCAGGAAAACCCTACTGCTCTGGGACCCCAAGTCTGGCTCCAAGCCTGCATGTCCCAGAGCTCCTTAGCTTGCATCGCCCCTGTTGTTGCCCCCTCCTGAGTATCCCCCACTTATGCCTGCTTCAGGACCACATCCTGGCCTGGTAGCCAGGTCAGCTCTTTAGCTAGTGGGGGTTGATGTGCATTAGGGAATATGCCCACTCCAGCTACAGACAGATGTGGGCTCTAGGCCTCTCCTGGCCATGTCCCAGCTCTGTAATCTTGGGCAATGTGGGTTCCCCAAGGTCCGGTCCAGGCATTCATCTATAAGCAGACTCATGGAAAGCGCTAAGACAGAGGTCCCTGTGCGAGGGTGCTGAGAGGAAACCCAAGGGGGATTGGAGGGATGGTGATGATGGCTAACCCAGCATCTCCTGCATGCAGGCATGCATTCTGAGGCTGGCAATGTCACTCAGTTGGTGAAGTGCTTGCCTAATATGCACAAAGTCCTGGGCTCCATTTCCAGTACCACATAAAGCAGAGTGTGGTACCCAAGCCTCTGGCAATCCCAGAACTCTAAATATGGGGGCAGGAGGATCAGAAGTTTAAGGTCAGAAAACAAATTTCAAGCCAGCCTGGGCTGTGTGAGACTGTCTCAAATAAGTAAGACCATGAAAAATAGGTGTTTGTCACCCAAGCAGACCAGTGAGTGAAAGTGAGTTATCTTAGGAAAGGGGCCACTAGGGTTATTTCTGCTTGCTTCTTCCTCAAAACTCTGTTCATTTTCCCACACAGCCTGCTCTGCCCCAAAGATCTCAGGGTGAGAGCCTTCCTGAAGCCAGAGTGGCCTTCATGCCCCTACCATAGCCAAGACATGGCCTAAAGGTGGTTTGGGTTTTGGTTGGAGGAAGGTGCCAGATTCATACACAAGGTGCTGTGGTCCTGCCCCACAAGTATGGCCATTCTCCTCGGGAGGTGGCCAGAGGCAGAAGCAAGGATGGAGCCCTTAGAGATGTCCCAGGTCTCCAGGGTGTTTCCCTCAATCCAGGAAGGAACAGGGGGCTGTCGGTGGTGTGACAGGACCCTAACTCTCCGCCCTGGCACTCTGTCTTGTTTGCTTAGATACCCTCAATGCTGTGAGCTCATGACCTCACACTCACTCCTATCCAAAGAATGTCCATGGATTTTGTTAATCTCTTGGAAAAAAGTCACCCCTTAGTGTGAGGATCACTGTAAGTCTAAACCTGTGTTTGGGGGCAGCAAAACCCTGCTTCCCCCATTACCCACAGTCACAGGAAAGGGTCCCTCTCTTCCTGTGACTGGTTCACTAATGGGTTTACTGAGAGAGGAGTTCTCTTGGCTTCCCTGGATGGCTGCCCTCCAGAGGCCATGGGATGTCAGCAAACTACAACTGCTCTTGGTACAGTCTGCTCATCATGTGACCTTGAGGAAGTCACTCAGCCTCTCTGAGTTTTGATCTCTTAAGCAGTATCAACAACAGAACCAGGTGACATGGAGAAACCCCATCTTTCTGCTCTGGAACTGAGCATCTGAGAGGCCCTCCTTCAGCACCCCCTCCCCCGCCCCACCACACACACACACACACACACACACACACACACACACACACACACACATACACAGGCTCTCTCACATTCTCTTACTGCCATTCTTCCAGAATTGTGTGCAGTATTGGAATACCTTGGAGAGCAAGGTCCTGAAGCTCCTTCAGCAAATTCTGGTGTCGCAGGATGGAAAGGATCCGCTCATCTGCAGGGAGGGAGCACAGTTATGGGAGATTTCCAGGGGACAGCCTCAAGAGACATTATTGTTGATATTTCCAGCTGAGTCCAGGCATTTATTCTGGAAATTCGGCACCAAGGGGGCAGCAGTAAACCTCAGTCTGCACGTAACACTTTGGAAATTCCTCATTCCAAGACGTCAATCATTTTCCTATTGCACTGGAAAAGTCAGCCACTGACCCCATGCCCAGGCTTCAGCAAGGAGCAGCAGGCCTCTCAGGCTCAAGTGCAGGTCTGGAAACACTGCCCACCTCCACACCTTTGCCCATACTGTCTGCACCTCCTGTCATTCTTCCTTCATTTTCTACCCGTCCATCACCAGTGCTGCTATGTGTTGGCCAAACTAGATTGTCAGCTTGGAAAGATGTGACCCACTCACCATCCCCTTATTCATTACAGACCACAGTGTGCTACTGGGTCCTAAAGGGGTTCCTGGCATTGGGAATACAGCACACAAAACCCTAGTCCACAGGGCATCCATTCTGTGGCTTGCTTCTCCAGCCCTGCTTCATTCTGCCCAGAACTGTAGTTAACTGTCATGTCCCTCTGTGAGTCTACAAGCCCTAGGGGCACAGGAACTGTGAACATTTCATCACCTGTGTTCCCAAGACCTCAGCATGGTCTAGGGCACTAGAGCAATGACTGCCGGATGAGATGGTTAATCCTACCAAGAGCCACCCATTCATCTCCTGATCCCACAGCCTCTCCCCCCAGCCTCCAGTTCCTACCTCCTTGGAGGGTCTCCAGACACTCCAGGCTGACGGGCATGGGGCTGGGCTTGGACAATGAGTCAGAAATGACCTCCACCACACACTTCATCACCTGGAAGACAGCAGGATGGGCTAGACTGCTATAAGTGTGGAGCTCAGCTCCCAAGGTGCCAGGGCAACTTTCTCAGGACATAAGGACATTTATGTCGCCTTTAAGAGGCCATAGGGCCCAGCTCTGCTTTCTTAGCCAGACAGTAGCCATGGAGACAGACACACTCTCTCATATCCCTTATGAGGACCACCACTGAGAGATGGGTAGAGGTAGATGCCTGGAATCTTCTTGCCCTTAGAGTGGTTCTCTAAGGATGGAGCTTCCATTGGGAACTGAGAGGATGTCTTGCAAAAGGCTAGGGTCCGCTGAATAAAGGGTCAGCTCCTCTAATACAGCCTCAAGGCTGCCCAGAGGAGAACACAGACCTATGTGGGTTCAACCTTGTCTGGAAACAGGGCCATCTCCCATTGTGCAGCCACACATAAGCAGTGACAGTCCCCCAGTGTAGCTCTGCATTGTCCCATGGGAAGAGTCCCCTGGCTGGATGTGAGCACCTACTAACTACATCTGACTGCTCATTCTAGACCAACAAAACATAGCTCTGAGTGTCTAATCCAGTCCAGTGAGGCACAACAGACAACTAGGTACCTGAAGGATGATCTTTGAAGATGGTGCTCACTGTCACATGGTATGCTAGCTGTGTGAGCAAGCGACTTAGCCTCTCTGGACCTTAGCCACTCATATGGGAGTGAGACTGCTTTCGCAATAGCCCTCCTAAAGTGTGGAGGTACAGACAGGAAAACACTGTGAAGTGGGAAGTGTCACATACCTGGGGGGGGTACTCACAACTTCAGACCTGCTTCAATAGCCTGCAGCTGGGTGGAAGAGCGGGAGGTGGCAGACATGTGCCAGGCAACACTGGCAAGGAATGAGGGGGTGGGAGGCTGTGTCTATGGGAAACCAAGACAATCATACATTTTCCCAGGATGGCAAGCTGGCAAAGGCTCTCAGGTGTGTAGTTATAACTTCAGAGGGAACATTCAGGTCTTACCTAGCTGCTGGTGCCTCTCACCCCTGCTGGCATTCTATGGTTGTGGGAGTGGAACTGGAAAGTAGCCCCCAGAAGCCTGTACCCTGCATCTCCCCAACACCAGACTTTGCACAGGGAATGTCAGACAACCATCAGATTCTGAGGGCAGACTCTGGGAGACAGGAATTCAGTAGGGGTCTCAAAATGCTGGGGAGACTCTGGGAAAGACTCCAGGAAAATCAGTGCCCATTAACTGAGGCCCTACTATATGTCTGGCCCTTCACCCATGAATCCTACTCCTCACATCTCTCCTCCATGGAAAGACAGGAAAGAGGATGCATAGAAAGGATGAAGAATTTTTCCAAGGTTGTCAGCTAGAATGAGTGGTACAGTTAAAACAAGTGATACACAGGGAATACAACTGACTAACAGCTTGAACTCTCTTTGATGCCTTTGGAAAAAATAGCCTTTGGAACACAGGGAACAGAATTGTTCTGATGTTCAGTGGAGATATGTGTAAGGTCCAGAATCTTCCTGGAAGGACAATCCTGGTTCATATATGATCATGTCTTGTTTGGCTTTCTAATTAATGACAGAACGATCACTGATGTTCCCTAAGGCCCTTTCTTGGGTGACCTCCATCAGTTCTAACTGGGGAGAAACCTGAGTGAAGGAACCATGGGCAAGACTGTTATTGTGGCCCTTTGGGACAGCCAGAGCCCAGGGCCTATGGTGTGGGGGTGCAGAAAAGGAAAGACCAGCATCAAGGAGGTCTGTGGATGCCTGGGACAGGAGAAAACATGCCTCTGGACCATGGTGGCCCTACTGCACCAAGAGTTCTGAGAACAGTCAGCCTGGCCCTAAGACCCAGCAGGCAAGACACGGGCCCCTTGGGCAGTCCCCCCAGCTGGACAGCAGGGGAAGCAAGGGATCTTGGATGTCTTCTTGTGCAAGCTGTTCCCAGGCTCAGCTGCTGCAGTGCTGGCTTTTGGCTTTATGCCAGACTGACTCCTGCAGCTGCCCAAGAACTGGCCATGAGGTTTCCATAGGGCATCCCCCCTCCCAGGGCACCCCAACACCCCATCTTACCTTGGTGTCCCCTTTTGTCATGGGGCTGTTCACAGGGAGGGCAGAGACTGGAGAGACAGACAGACAGACAGACAGACAGACAGACAGATAGACAGACTGGGGTTATTCCAAAGAAGCCCAGTCCTTCCTGGTGGGGTTCCTAGGACCCGCTCACCCCCAGTGCTCCCCTTCAAAATGATTCCCACCCAAATGTGTGCCCAGTGCTGATGCTGCTTCCCCTCCCCATGCTTCCCCAGGGGGGTGGTCACCAGAGGCTGCACTCAGGGACCTCAACCCTTCCCTGCAGGAGGAGCGGGTGTGCAGAGCTGAAATCAAGTGCAATGCAAAGAAGGCCAGCACAGGACTGGGGTGGGGACAGAGGCAGGCAAGGAGAGAGATTCCAGGGGTGGCGGGAAAGAGCTGGGGTTGGGGAAGAGGCGATCTCCTGAGGTAGAAGTCAAGGGCAGCCGGCAGAGAGCAAGGATGGATAGGGGGGTGGAAGCCAGCGGCAGTTCTCCACCTCCCCTAATGACCTTGGCCTGTTAGGGCGCAGCAGGGGTTGGCTCATGCAGCTGAGGAATAGAGTCCCGGCACCGGAGGGAGATGCGGGGGACCCTGCCCCGCCAGGTTAGGGGTCAGGCCCCGAATGTCCAGCCAGGTGCGGGCAGAAGCCGGAGCCACAGTGGGCTGAGGCGGCTGTCCGTGGTGCTGAAACCTTGGCCGCCGCAGGGGCGGCGTGCAGGGACCCGGGACAGGAGCGAGGACCCCCGGCCGCGCCCCGCGCCGCTCACCTTGCCCGGCGCACAGCAAAAGCGCCAGGACCGCGGCGGAGTGCATGGTGAGCCGGGCGGGCGCCGAAAAGCTGGACGCGCTGCGGCAGGGGGATGGCGGGCTGGGGACGCAGCTGCTCTGCGGGTGTCCACCAGGATCTCTGCGCAGGCGGGAGGAATTGGTAGCTGCAAGAGCAGCAGCAGCGCCGCTGGGCCCCGCTTATATACACCCCGACCCCGGAAATGACGTCACCGGGCCGCCCCTGCTCCCCTTTCCCTGCCCCAGGAGTCCGGTCCCACCTCCTGCTTCACCTCGGGCTGCCTCCAGTCTCTATCCTGCTCATAGCTGGTGACTGGGAAGGGTACGCGGCTCCCAGGAAATGGCACAGCTGAACTTCCACCTATTTGCTGTGTGTCTCTGAACCTGGCGTTCCTCCTCTGTTCACTGAAGACCCTGCAAGTGCACGGTTCCAGGCTGCTGAGTTACCCTTTTCTCTTGATGTCCGAGGCTGGAGGCATGCACAATGTTGGTTCCGGGCTCCCTGGAATATCTGGATGGTCCTAAAGAGGCCCCCAGACCCGGACCTGAATAAGGCCTCTCTCTCTAGAAATCAGTTTTGTGCCTCACATTCTGTCACTGTGTGTGTTTATTATTTAATGAGGGCCAGCGGCCACTGCTTTCACAGTGCTGGGTCCCCTATACTGGCAGTCAGTGATGTGGATTGAAGGTTCAGCCCACGAGTGGGTGGGTCCTGGGCTCGCAGATCTCAGGGGCAGAAAGGCAGTGATGGGTGCCAGTTTTCAGCATTAAGACAACACAAGTCCTGTGACATCTACTTTCAGCACTGGTGCAACACCCCAGGGACACCTCTACCTCCAGCAGCCTAGCTTGCTTCTTGAATGTTCTCAGAACTTGGAAGTTTTGCATCCAAGCCTACTTCCTCATTGATCTCCATGTGTACCCTCCTGTCCTGGGGGAAACGGTGTGCTACTTGACCCCAGTGTCATGGTGAATTGGCTTGTTTCTAGGTGACAGTTTGGCACCGAACTAGCATCCTTCAGGGCCCCTCCTTCCTTCCTGTCCCCATCTACTGCTGTTGTTTCCTGCTTCCTGCCCACACCTCTGCCCGCTCTGCCTCTCACTAAGAAATTGCACTGCAGGTTTATTCATTCAATAACCACAGGTTAAGCATCTACACCGGCTTAGAATACCTTAGAACAGCACTTAACTGCACAAGATGCTGAAGATACATACAGCAGTGACCAGAACAGGATCCCAGTCCTCGTGGATTTCCCCTCTAGGGGGGTGAAGTGAAGCAAATGTGCAGGGTCAGATAAAAAACAGGGAAGGGGACTGTGTGCTAGGGAGAGGCAGGAGGGTAGAACTGAGGAAGCCTTGCTGGGGAGGTGGTATTCAAAGTAGTAATAGAGCTAGTTAACATATGTTCGGAGGAAGGTATCTCTCTCCAGGAGAGGGGACAGACAGGCAGATGCCCAGAAAGAGGAAGCTGTCTGGCTCATTAAGGAACAACCAGCATGTGGGTCACACAGACTCAGGGACACTTGAGGAAGAGTAGTAGGGCGAATTTCATCTCAAACCTGAGAAGTGTAGAAAATTTCCTGTGCTTGTGTCACCCAGTGACAAGCACCAGTGATTTGAAGCCATTTATTCTGCAGTCTGCATTGAGGCATCTCCAATGTTTGATGTTAGTTCCTAGCAAGACTCCAGCTGAATGTTGGGAGCATAAATGTCTCAGGTCCTAGGACACGAGGTAGATGCATGCAGGCTCCCAACACACTTCCCTCTGAATGTCACTTCTTAAATATCTACCTATGCTGTGGGCATTATCACCACCTGCTCTTTGGTAGTGTTCAGTTCATAGATGTCACACAAGTTCAATGTGTGGATTGAAGGTTCAGCCCATGAGTGGGTGGGTCCTGATCTCACAGTTCACAGATGGGTGTGCTGGCTGTTTTGGTTTTGCTGCTAGAAGGAATGATTTCCTGCCACATTTCTTTTTGTTATTTTTGGTTTTGTTTAGTTTTGTTTATGAGACATGGTCTCTCTCTAGCCCCAGTTTGCCTGGAACTCACTATATAAACCAGGCTGGACTCGATCTTACAAAGATCCACCTGCCTCTGCCTCCTGAGTGCTGGGATTAAAGGCGTGTGCCACCACACCCCACACCCAACGTTTTCTGCTGCATTTCCAATCATTTAATAAATGAATGGGAGATAGATGAAGGAGAGATGTACTAGAAACCAAAGACCCACCCCCAGCTTCAGAGTCTGGGCAGTAACCTGCAGTTGTGGGGAGGGGAAGAGCAGGCTTGTCCAGCAAGAGCCACATGGATGCTTTGTGGAGTCTTACTCGCTACTCAGATCACAGAGCCAAGGGGGAAGTGGGGCACTTGTGTTGCATAGGCATGGCGTTTGGGGCTTTCTGGGTATAGATGGTGGTGGTGCTGACATAGCAGCATGAACGTATGGAATGCCACCGAGCTGTTCACCTAAAAATGGTTAAAATGGTAAACTGTGATGTGTGTATTTTAACACAGTAAAAACAATCTATTTTTGTAGGGAGGGTGACTAGCCTGGAGGGTTAAGACCAGGGGACAAGGCACAGCTCTGGGGATTGACTGTTCCTTGATGATAGTTTAGAGAAGTGCCTTAGGATACCTGTCCCTCCTGAGAAGCATCTTGTCGACATGAGACCATTTCAATCCCAGTGACCAGGATAGAGGCCCAAATAGTGACAATGGGCTGAGGACAGATCCACTGGGTTGGGGAAATGAGGAGGCCTTACTCAGCCAAGCTGCAGGGACAGAGTAAGGGCTAAGTAGAGCCCACAGGTTCCAGGGTCAGCTCAAAGTAAGGGCATTCTGCTGTCAGCTCATGGTGTTGCTTGCTAGACACTTTCCTATACTCTCCCATAAGGAGGCAAATGACAGCGTTACAGTGAGGGAAGAGCTCAGAAGCCACTGTCCAGTATAGATGAGGAGAAAAAGGTCCAGAAAGGTTGCCTAAACTGCTTACTGTCACACAGCTGGTACGTGGGAGGTAGGCTCTGCACTCAGGCTGGAGTCCCAACACAGCATGTGTAGACTTTTGTTGCTTTTAGACAAAGAGCAAATGCTGATATCATACCTTGAAAGAGGAAATTGAGACACAAGTAGATAGATAGTCCCTTGTCCCGAGTCACACAGCACATCTACATCAGACTTGGGTGAGAGTCAAGCCCTCCTGGTGCCCAGCCTTGGGCCTTCCTTCATGGACAAAGCTTTCCCCTTCCAAAGGTTGCAGGTGGTGGTGTTGCAAGATAGTCTGTCCCCACACCTTTCCTAGAGGACTCAGTGACCTGGCAGGGGCTCACTCAAAGCAAGGACTCTTTTTCACTAGCTCTACCAAAACTGTTCGGAAGCCAAGCAAAAGAGGCATTTCCTTATTCAAAAAACATTTATTAAGCATCTGCTGTATTGTATACCTGGCTCCGTCACTGATGCCTGGAATATGCTGGTAAAGATAGGAGGCCAGAACCAGCCTTCCAGGAGCTTGTGCTAGTTGTAAATTGAAGAGACAGACAATGAGCAATGAACCACAGTAACAAAGCACATTACAGAGTAAGTTAGAAGGCTGTGGTGGTAGCTGTAGGAAAAGGTGGTTGAGCAGGGTGAGGTGCTCTGGAATGCCAGGAGGTGGTTATCTGAAGAGGCATCTTGGAGGTGGCAACTTGAGGAAGGAACTGAGGGAGAGAGACGTATAGTACATGGCACACTGGGCAGAACAGACAGGCCATGCAAAGGCCTCCAGAAGGGAGGCCTGGCAGATGTAGGGTAGAGGAAAAAAGTCAGCATGGCTAGAAGGGAATGAGCTAGGCAGGGTTGGGGGGGCAGGAGAGGAGACAGTGTTAGACCAGGGCAATGAGGAACGTCATAGGCCTCTGGAAGGACTTTGACTTTTCAGTCCGAGGGAGAGGGGTGAAGGGGGAGAAGAGGGGTGGCAGGAGGCACAAAGTGCTGTGGTACTGCACCAGACCTAACTATCCCCTGTGCTCCTGACATCCTTCCATCCTCTTCCCCAGGTCTGCAGAGTTAAAGAGCAGAAGAGAGAACATCATTGCCACCACCTACCCTGGTGGCTAAAGTGTCCTGTTGGTAACATCTGATCTTGGGTATGATGGATTGCTCTCTGTGGCTAAGGGTGTCTTCATGCTGACAGGCCCTGCCCAGAGGTGCTAGGGAACAGCTCTGCCAGTGCCCTAGGGAAAGTAGCAGCTGTTTATCTGCTAGTGGGGCCTGGTGTTAGGCAGCAGAGTCAACATGTTCCAGGCCCCACTTGCAAAATCATATTTTCCAAACACACGGCTCCACCAAGTCCTTTATCAGGCCTCCAGGTGGAAAAGCCTTGTTGCCTGGCAATGCAGCTTTATCTGTGAGGTGTGTGCCAAGGACTTTGTGAGGTGATTTCATTAGATCCCCTCCCATCTGTCTCTGCAAACAGCCCCAGAAGCCTCCAATTAAGGGTTTGCGTTTCTTCTTTGTCAGATGTTTGTTTTCATTTAATAAAGCAGTTTGCAGGCCTCCTTAATAGGGAGACGATGGCTTCAGGGGGCCCCAGCCTAGGTGTGTGATGGGAGATGTTGGGAGAAAGTATCAGAAACCTAAAGCTCTAGGCCTTGAGGCTGGTTCGCTAGGGGCATTGGGCATGGGCATAGCAAGCAAGCTGACAAGAAAAACCAAGCCTTGGTAAGCTTAGAGGTCAGAGGAGTTATCCCTCTGTTCTGCCTTCTTGTCATTCCCAGGTCACATGCCCACAGAACCCCCCATGGTACCTATCTTTGGTGCATTCACAGCATTTTCTAGGGTGATACAGGTAAACCAGGAGCATCTGCCTCTGAGGTACAATTGCCTGGCAGGGAGGGCCACAGGGGCTCCATAGGAGGGTGAGGTGGGGGATTGTGCCATGAAACACAAGCCCCAGGGTCATGCTGGTGAACAAGAGCAGGGGACAGGGGATGCTTCAAGGCCTTGGGCAGAGGGCTGTGGGAGTTCAGGACAGAGAAGAGTTGGAGGAGTTAGCCTGACCACCATAACTAAGAGATGTGATGAGGGAAAAGAGAGGCACTGGAGGAAGGAGGAATCAGTGAGATGAGGAGCTGTTGAGAGGGGCTAGGTAGCTAGGTCTCAGAGGGAGAGAGGACCCCTTGCCCAGGTGAGCCCCTCAAAACTGGTTTCAGGCTCTGAGGGAGGAGTCTCCAGGTGACTTCGAGGCAATTCTGGTCCCCAAAGCCCTCACTGGCAGAAGCAGCTCAGGGTGCACTTTGGAGCCAGAGGACCTAGGTTTGAATCCTACCTTTGCATAGTTCTTGCTGCATGGTGGTAAGAAACTTCCTTAGCTTCTATGCCCTTATTTTTAAAATGGCCAAAGTAATTATCTATTATTGTCTCACCAGCATGTATCAGTGCTTGCTATGTTGGGGCCAGCTCAGGGGTGCTGGTAACAGGAGATAAAGTCCTTGAGTTAACTCGGCACCTGTGATTGCCACCCCCAGATCCCCGGGTAGCTGTCTCAGCTTGTCCTTTCCCTTTCTCCCCCTGCTATGCCCTGGTGGATCCGTTGGTTATTTTGTAGTTGATTGGCTGAATGTTCTTTGAGCTTCAGCATAGTAGAACTGGGCAACTCAACCTCTGGGAAAGCGTGTTCTCTTCTGTGTAGTGGAGCTCTTGGTGACAGGACCCATCTCCTAGAACTCTGGCAAGAGCTCATGGAGTCAAAAGGGCCAGGCCCAGAGTGAGTCAGGGTCAAGTCCAGAGGCATCTGCTGTTGTAGTGTCTTGAGGGTGTGGTTCAAGATGCCCCAGGTCCTGGGTCTTGACTCTCTTCAGTCAGTGCAGCTACAAGTTGGGGGCCCTAGCACAGAGGTCTTTGGGGAGCTAGTGTTCTAAAGGGAACCTCACAGGGAGCCCCCAGGTGGGCTTCAGGGCACTGCTTGGGGCCCCTTGTCCCCTGCCAAATGACATCTCAGAGGCAATAACAGACAGTTTTCTCCCATCAGGACAAGCTGTCACCTTACCTGTCTCCCGGGGTCATAGCTCAAGAACCTGTCAGCCCAGGCTACCAGTTCTCCTTCTGCCTCCTCACTCTGCAGGTGCTGAGCCAAAACCCCAGGCCCCTTTGTGCATTCATCAGAGGCCTTCCTTCTTACCTGGACCCCAGTCAGTTCAGGTGCTGTTCTGGCACTCTCAACTTTGTCCACCTGCTCAAGAACCCTTCTGTCCTTTCTCCACCTGAACCCCATTATCAGTATTTGGTCCCTGTGGTCAGAGCTTAGCTTCTTCATCTTGTCCCCAGCAGGCATATGTTGAACATGATAAGTCATTTTTCTCTGCATTATGGGGGCTCATGCAGGGGAAAAGGGTACCATGAACGTGGAGATGAGAAGGTATTCAGGAAGAAAGGACACAGAGCACAAGGGCCTGCCCCTCTACACCCTCAGCACACTCCCCTCTCATGTCTCTGGCTTCTATCTTATTGCTCCTCCATCAGTAACTGCCTCTACCACACAGCCCACCACTGTACCCATGCTTCTGTATCTATGTGCCACCTCTATGTGCCACGTGCATTCCTGCCTCCACATGTCCCCAGGCAAAGCATCTTCTTGATTGTCTTCCTCAACCTAAAAGGCTCAGTCCAATCTCACTCAATGCCTTCTGCCTCAAGAAGTTTTTGCGACCAGTCAAATCCCTGAGTATGGCTCCACCCCTCAACACTCAGCAGATGCCTTACAGTCCTGTGCCCAGCACGAATTCCCTTTTGAGGAAAAGACATTGCTCCAAGTCATCCCTAACTCTACATTCACAGAAATAGGACTAATTCTTTAAAATCACATAATCCAGAGCTTGTAAGATGGCTTAGCAGGGAAAAGTGCTTGCAACCAAGTCTGACCAACTGAGTTCAATCTCAACCCACATGATGGAAGGAGAAAAATGACTCCTGAAAGTTGTCTTCTGACCTCTACATATGCACAGTGGCAAGCGTATACACACACACATACACACACACACACACACACAATCACCCAATCAATCCATCAATCAATATAGTAATTTTAAAGCTTTAAAGCCACATAACTCAATTATGAGGTTGATGATGAAATTTATTTTTTCAAGGAGGGAGACTGGTTAGGGAGATGTTTGGAGGGGATGGGCCATCCCTGACCCTCATATCTTTGTGTCACCCTGCAAGTACCAGTCACACTGTATCCTCTGGTACTAGTGAATTGTAAAAATGCAGCCGGTTTGCTTTGACTTGTCTCTGAGAGGCTGAAATTCAGTCCAATTGGGCGCCCGGATCGCTGTCCGTGGTTCTGAAATGCCCCTCTGGCCCTGGAACTCCAGGCTCTCCAGTTGGGGACTTACTGAACTGGCCCTGGGATCATAGTTTTAAAATATTAAAATATTATGTTCTCCTAGTTCTTTAAACTTAAAAAAATCATGACAGAATAATTAGAACCATGTTTGTTCTCAAACAATTCATGAAGATTTATCATATTTCCAATTGGATGTTTTTCATCTCTGAGGAACTGAAGCAGAGAAGTGATTCATCTCCCCATCATACCCCTTACAGTAGTGTTTTTATGATTTGAAGACGCTCCTTTCTGTATAGGGAAGTTTTGGGGGAAATGGATTCCCATGTAGCCCAGGCTAGCCTCAAACTTTCTATGTAGCTGAAGCTGGTCTTGAAGCTCCCGATCCTCCTGCTTCTATCTCCCTAATGCTGGTATTACAGATGTGTGTCATTAAAACTGCTTTCCCCTGTGTTTACTCTAGTAGTTTCAAAACTTCAAATCTTCATTAAAATCTCTAATCTATTTTCAGTTAGGTTATTTTTTTGAGACAGGGTCTCACTATGTAACCATGGCTGACCTGGAACTTACTGTGTAGAACAGGCTGGCCTCCAACTCACAGAGATCTGCCTACTTCTGCCTCCTGAGCGCTGGGATTAAAGGTGTGTGCCACAACACCTGGCCTGAATTGGGGTTTTGTATGGGGTGAGAGGTAGAAGCTTACTCTGTCTCTAAGTAATTAATTAGATTAACTGACTAATTTGTTGATTAAATGGTGGAAGCGATGGAAGATATTTGGACTGGATTATCTCAAGATCCCTGTCTTTGGTGACCTGTCCTCTGATTCCCTGGCCTGATCTTCCTCATTTCTATGAGGCTTTCTCCCAAGCTCTCTACAAGAAACAGGAAAATCGGGGGTGGGGGAGCTGGAGAGATGGCTCAGCAGTGAAGAGCGCTTACTGCTCTGGCAGAGGACCCTTGTTCGATTCCCAGCATCCACATGGCAACTTACAACCACTTGTAACTCCTGGGAATCTGAATGCTCTCTTCTGGTCTTTGTGGGCTCCTACACTCACCTGGAGTACATAAGCTCAGGTAGATGCACACATACACATAAAAAAATTATCCTGCCAACTATTAAAAAAAATTCTTCAAAAAACAAAGAAAAACTGGGACATTTCCCATACCATGTCAAAAGACAGTTTCTCGTGGGTGGCCCTACTTCTAGCTGTTGATAACATTCAGAGGGCTTTGCCCATGTGAGTGCACGATACTCCCTCCTATCTTAGAAGAGCGCACAAACATTTTTTTCTGTGCATGTACAGAGCAGGCATGCATCTTTTCTTTCTGAAAGCAGGAGGCTTGGGACAACAAAGGATACTTAGCCTTGAACTGGGGAGCCTCTCACCTTGGATGGCTCCAGAGGGCTTTAGCTGTGGTCACCGCTGGTGAGAGGGCTCATAAAAAGCCACATCACTCCTCCCCCTTGGCTCCCAGCTCTAGGACACATGGTTCAGGGCCAATAGTCAGATGAAGGTCCAGCATACACCCAACTTTCCAGGCTGCTCAAAACCCTAGTCCTGGCATCCAGTGAGAGATGTTATTCCTGAGGTACTGAATGCCAATAAATGATAAATGCCAAAGTGGATCTGTGGCAATGACTCTGAGAAGTTAGAGATTTTTTTTCATAAAAGAGGAAAGCTGACTCTCTAGTGCATTTGTCCTGGGCTCACAGCCTGGAAATGTCCTTGGGAGGTCACCTGTCATTCCTAATTCTCTCATAGCAGGAAGAGCACACACAGAGAACTTTAGGGACCTCCAATCCCAGCCTCACCTCCAGGGACAGTTGGATGGGGAAGGGGCTTGGGACTCAGTTGCTGCTCTGAGTTGGGCTCATGTCACAGCCTGGAACACAGTTCTTCAGTCTTGAGCCCCAGTTTCCTCATATGATTGGAACTTACATTCCTCACCCCATAGAAGGCTATGGTGAGAGTCACACTCAAATGAGTTCAGTGACCACTTATCTTTCATCCATTCAGTCATTAATTCAACAGTTATGTATTTGAGCACCTGCTGTATGCCAGGCCTAGTTTTTATTTGGTGCTAGAGAAACAGTAGAGAGAAACTGGAAGGCTGAGGTAACAGGATTCCCAGGGAGACAGAATCTCCCTTGCCCAGGCTCTTAGAGGAAGATGAGGAGGAAGGGGAAGGGGTGATAATGAAGGGGAAGAAGGGTGGTAAGTAAATGAATTAAAAGTATTAGCTTGTTCTTTTAAAATAAGAGAGAGGTCGGGGTTGGAGAGATGGCTCAGTGGTTAAGAGCACTGGCTGCTCTTGCAGAGGACCCAGGTTTGATTCTCAAAACCCACATGGCAGCTTACAACTGTCTGCAACTCCAGTTCCAGGGGATCCTATGACCTCTTCTGACCCTCTGCAGGCATTGCATGACTTATATACACGTTGGCAGTACACTCATACACATACACATTTTTTTAAATAATTTAAAAAATAAAGTAAGAGAGAGGGATGATGATGTGTTGATACCTTTGACTTAGGCCAAAATTCTCAAATTAAAAGAAGCCAAACATGCTGGCAGAAATCTTAACTCAGATATCTAGCAAATATGTGGACATGAACACACGCAGATTTTCATTATAGAATTGTTTACAAAAACACCCAGTGTTGGGCTGGAGATATGGCTCAGCGGTTAAGAACACCGGTTGTTCTTGTAGAAGACCCAGGTTCAAATCCTAGCACCCACATGGCAGCTAACAACTGTCTGTAACTCCAGTCCCAGGGGATTCGACAGCCTCTTCTGACCTCCACAGGCATTTCACAACACGGGTGCACTTACCTATGTGCAGGCAATACATGCATACACATAAAATAAAAATAAAAATAATAAATAAATAAAAACACCCGGTGCCCACCTACTGAGGATCAATGGCTACAATTAATTCACACACAGTGGAACACAGAGCAAACATTTGGACTGATGCTTTAAATTTTGTCAACATGGAAAGATGCTCATGATATGTGGATGAGTAGAGAACACGTGTCTGATATGATTCTCACCTAATGTGTCTGAGGATGTACATGGTGTTAATAGCAGATACTGAAGATAGTGGATTTTATGGGTGTTGATTTTTGTTTTCTTGTACTTAATAGTATTTTTAAAGTAAATATTATTAAAAATTTAATTACATTAAAAATGTATGGGAGAGGGTGGGTGCCACAGCCCTCATGTGGAAGTCAGAAGAAGACAACTTACAGGAGTCAGATCTCTCCTTCCATCATATGGGTCCTGGGCATCAAACTCAGGTCATTGGGCTTCGGAGAAAGTGCCTTTATCCACTGAGCCATCTCACAGACCCTAAAGTAAACTTAAAAAAAAAAAACAGAGTCAAAATGTCTTCTTAAAAAGCTGTCACATGGGACTGGAGAGATGGCTCAGTGTTAAGAACATGGACCGTTCGTGAAGAGAATCCAGGTTTGATTTCTAGAACCCATATGGCAGCTAACAGCTGTCAGTAACTACAGTTCCAGGGGACTCCAACACCCTCTTCTGACCTCCACGGGCATTGCATGACATGAGTGCACTTACATACATATTTTATGTATATTCATATACATAAAATACAAATAATAAATAAAATATATTTTAAAAGCTGTCACACAAGCACATGAAGAAGGGCTCACCAGCATTAGTCATTGGGGAAGTGCCAATTGAAACAATGAGGTATTACCACACACAGATTATAAGGTCTAAACTGAAAGAACCAGGCAGCATTGAGTTCTGAGGCCATGTGGAGGACTCTGGACTCATACACTGCTGGTGGGAATATAAAATGGTGCATTTGTTTTGGGATCCAATTTGTCAATTTCTTTTTTTATTATTATTTTTATTTTATGTGTATTAGTGTATTGCTTGCATGTATGTAAGTGCACCCATATCATGCAATGCCTGTGGAGGTCAGAAAAGGGTGTCAGATTCTCTGGAACTGGAGTTATGGACAATTGTTAGCTGCCATATGGGTGCTGGGAATCGAATCTGGGTCCTCTGCAAGAGCAGTCAGTGTTCTTAACTGCTGAGGCATCTCTCCAGCCCCTGTCAGTTTCTTTAAAAATCAAGCATGTGAGGCCGGGCGTGGTGGTGTGTGCCTGTAATCCCAGTGCTTAGAAGCTGGAGACAGGATTCTTGGAACAAGCTGGCTAGCTAGACTGGTTGGTATTAGCAGGCTTTGGGGTCAACTGAGAGACCCTGCCTCAATGAAAAAAGTGCAAAATGAGCAAAAAAGACTCCTGAATTCAACCGTGGGCCTACACACACACACACACACACACACACACACACACACACACACATATGCACACACACATGAATGCACACGTGCACACACGTACTCACACACGGGAATACACATACATGAACAGCACACACACACATGAAAAATTAATTTTAAAAATTTAAGCATGTATCACCATCCATGTGCCTCCACGTGGCATCCTGCTCCTAGATACTTACCCAAGAAAGAGGAAAACATTGGAACACTTGTACATGAACATTCATAGATTTTTTTGGTTAACCCTTACTCTCCCAAATGGATGCAAATGGCATGGTACGCATGCCTGTTATCCCTATACTTGGGAAATGGAGGCAAGAGGATAAGAAGTGAGTTCAAGTCCAGCCTGGGCTACATGAGACCCTGTCCCAAGCAAACAAGCAAATAAAACCCAAATCTAAACCCAAATATCTACCAACAGATAAATGGGAAAATAAATTGCAGTATTCACATATAATAACAATATAGGGGTTGGTGAGATGGCTCAGCGGTTAAGAGCACTGACTGCTCTTGCTGAGGACCCAGGTTCGATTCCAGCACCCACATGGCAGCTAACGACCATCCATAACTCCAGTTCCAGGGAATCAGACCTCCTCGGGCAGTGCACGACATGGGTACGCTTAGGTACATGCAGGCAATACACTCATACACATAAAAAATAATAATAAATAAAATATTTTAAAACCCAATATAATAGCAACAAGAAGAAGCAGGGTATGGTAGCACATGTCTATAATCCCAGCACTCGGGAGGCTAAACAGAAGGATTGTAAATTTGAGACTAGCCTGGGCTACATGCAAGATCTTGTCTCAAAACTAAAACAGCAACGGCAAAACAAAAACAAAGCAGACAAACAAAAAGAAATGAACCACTGATGTACACAGCCTCGTGGATAAACCTCCAAACAAAAACCAGAGAAAAAGTATGTAGAACATATGAGCCCATATGTAAGATTCTGGGGCACGAGGGCAATTGAAAGCAGATTCACAGCTGTGGCCTGCTGAGGGATGGAGAAGAGGAGGGAGGGAGGGAAAACAAAAACAAAGCAGACAAACAAAAAGAAATGAACCACTGATGTACACAGCCTCGTGGATAAACCTCCAAACAAAAACCAGAGAAAAAGTATGTAGAACATATGAGCCCATATGTAAGATTCTGGGGCACGAGGGCAATTGAAAGCAGATTCACAGCTGTGGCCTGCTGAGGGATGGAGAAGAGGAGGGAGGGAGGGAGTAACAGATCTGTTCACTGTTTTGATCATGGTAATGGCTTCACAGATGTACCCACGTAATTTACCAAATTGTACAGTTTAAAAATACACAAATAGAGCCAGGCGTGGTGGCGCATGCCTTTAATCCCAGCACTTGGGAGGCAGAGGCAGGCAGATCTTTGTGAGTTCGAGGCAAGCCTGGTCTACATAGTGAGTTCCAGGACAGCTGGGGCTACAGAGAGAACCTGTCTCAAAAAGACCAAAAAAATACACAAATGTATGTCAATAAATTTTTTACTATTATTAATAACACTGCAATAACACAGGAATTAAGCCAGATGTGGTAGTGCACTTAGTACCAGCACTTGGGACGCAGAGGCAGGCAGAAATCTGTGAGATTCAGGTCAGCATGGTCGACACAGTGAGTTCCAGGCCTGCTGGGACTACAGGGAGACCTTGTCTCAAAACAAACAAATAAGAACACAAGAATTAGACACAGCTGCCTCCAAGCCTCAGGTTGGTTTGATCATTGTGGGAGAAAGATATTTGTAGATTCTGGAGTACTGAGAGGCTAAGCACCATCCCAGAGGTCACACAGCCTGCCCAGGGAAGAGCCCATGGAAAAATCCATGCTTCCAGAACTCTCTGCAAAGTAACAGTTGTGCTCCCAGCAGCCACCAGGGCCTGTCAGCACATCCCAAGTGGAGGGACAGGGTGTCCTCCACCTGAAGATTCAATCTCCTGCTCCGTCTGCACTTCTTCCCTGGCAGCAATCTTTCCGCTTAATTATGGACAGACTGTGTTCACAGGGGAGTGAGATAAAACAAATGCAATTACCTAAGGATGCTCTTATCTTCTGAGGGAAAGACACACGGTGATTCCTGCCCCTGCCCCCGTGCTTTGGGGAGGCTTCCAGGGCTACCATCCTAGGAGAGTGCCTGGACAAGAGGCCATACTAGAAATAGGAGGAGTTGGAGGATGGTGGGAATTGGGTGGCCAGGCTGGCCCAAGAACCCACTAGGTCTCTGTCCCTTGTGTCCTGCCCCAGCTCTGGGCACCGGCATGGGTGGGAAGCAGAGCAGAGCAGAGCTTTCAAGAGCCAAATGAGTGCAGGCTCTGCACAGGACAGATCTGGGTGTGTGTTCCAGTACCAGCTGGGCCACAGGCACCCCGTCTATGAAAAGGTCCCTGCCTTGTGCCATAATGACCTGCTACACAAGGTTCAATCAGCACTACCCCCACTACCAACATCTTACTTCTCTGTTAGCTTGCTTTAAGCCAAAGATGGAGCAAGGTAATAGGGGCAACCCTGAGTCCTAAGGGCAGGTAGAAGAGTGAGGTTGAAGAAACTGAGGCAGCTGCATTTATGGGGTCCCCACTGCATTCCAGGTATGAGCCAAGTCTTGCCCAGGCTTTAACTTTTTCAGTCCCTACAACCACCTACCACTCCACATGACCACCAAGAACTTGAGGCCTCACCACACGGTCACTGGTCCAAGGTCATAAAGCAGAGGGGTAGAAAAGGCCTTGGTCCCAGGCTGTCTGATTCCCAAGTCCATCTTATGCATGACATTCCCCAGCAGGTTCCCAGGTCTTCATGTTTCCTAATTAATTGCTCTTGGTGGAAAGTTCACTCCAGCAGCACAGGGTCAGACTCTCTCTGCCAACTCTGTCTACTCAAGCCATCCTAGGACCCCTCAGGGGTGCACGGCTCCCAACAGTTAGCAAAGCAGTCTCTCACAACTTATAGGATCAATGGTTTCCAAACCCTTGGATAAGAAATTTACTTTTGCCCCACTTCCTGTGATTACGGTAAGGATGGTACAATCCCTTTCTTTGGGGTAAGAAGACATTCAAGCACAGGGGCCGTTTTATCTGTAGACATCCCTGGGAAGTAAATGTAATTGGATCAGTTCATTCAGGTGAAACTGAGGTCTGAGTTTACAGATCGAGAAAGCAGCTGGGGCAGCGCTTCCTCCCAAATTTGATTGACCCCAAGCCCAGAGCTCGCTCTCTCTTTAGAACTACAGCTGACTGTGAGCTGGCACTGTCTCACGGATACTGTGTTAGCCCAGCAGGAGAAGAGATAATGAAGTTGGCTTCCCTAGAACGTCTAATGGAGGCTCCAGGTCTTGTATCTGAAGATTCAGTCCTGCCATTTCCTCAGTTGATCAACTACATTCCTTTAATCACTCAACAAATGTGGACAAGTGCTTGCTGTGTTCCAGTAACCTCTGGGTGCTTCATTTCTGAGTGTCTATGAACCAGACTTCTCCCTTGAAAGACTCACTGTGGTGGAGAAAGAGAAGCAGGTGGGTGAGGAGCCTGTGCCCTTGGTGTGTGACAAAGAGCAGCAGTCTCACCTGTACCTTGTGTGCTCAGTGCAGAGAAAAACTATTTCAGGTATCAACAGTCAGCAGTTTCCACTGATACCAGATCATAAGAACTAGACTGGAACAAACCAAGTATCTCTTTCAATCTTTGATGCTATCCACTTTCAGCCTTTTATTCACTTGTGTGTAAATGTGTCTCAATTCATTCAACACCAGATTCTGTTACTGAAATGCATAAACTGTACTGAAATGTCACCTAAAAAGAACTATAGTTTGTAGGGATTTTAGTGCTGGGATTCTGTTACGTATCCTGCACTGTCTTAGCATGGTAGTAACCCTTGGAGGGAGGCACTGTTATTATCTACTGTACAGGACGAAGAGAATGAACCAGCAGAACAACAAGTAGAGCCAGGAAGAGACCCATGTCCTCTTACCGCCTCATGATCCAAACAGGGTCAGTTCTGAGGCTTGAGGCTTCCCTCTGGGCTGGGGAGATGGCTTAGTGGATAAGTGCCTGAGTTCAACCTTGAGTATCCCCACACAAAAAAGCTGGATGTGGCGGCACTCAATTGTAATCCCAGCACTAGGAAGGTGAAGGCAGGCAGATCCTGGGATTGATCTATGGAGTGTGACACTGAGCCCATTTCTGGTGAGGTCAAGATCACATGGTTGGGACTGGAGAGATGGCCCAGTAGTTAAGAGGACTTGCTGCTTTTCCAGAGGACCTGAGTTCAGTTCCCAACACCCACATGGCTCACAACTGCCTGTAACTCTAGTTCCAAGGGATCAGACACGCTCTTCTGGACTCCCTGGGCACCCATGTGGAACATTTACAAACATGCAAAAAGCATTCATATACAGAAAAAAAAAAGAGATCACATTGTTTACACACTGTGTCCTGATCTTTGAATTACTCTTGGGGGATGTGTGATCAGGCTTATGTCAAGACTTAAACCCAAGACCTCTGTTTCCAAGGCTGCCACTCTCCCACCTGCACCACACTGCCTATGCCGTGGGGCCGAGGCTGCAGGCGCCAAAGGCAGAGCTGGAGTCTTCTGTTTCCAGAGCTCTGTGAGTACTGGGTGCAGCAGATGCCCGACAGACATATGTCTGCATCCTTGCCTGTCGGAGTTACGGTTTCCTAGCTTCCAAGCAAGGCATGCAGGAGCCAACAAGCAGCCTCTCTCCAGAGCACCTGTGACTGCCACACATGGCGAACTGGCACTGACTTACTTGTGTTTTTCCTTTTTGTTCTCCTGCAGAGGAGGTTCCTCTTTCCAAATCGGGAAAGGAGGTTAGAAGAAAATAGCCCAGCAGCTATCCCGAGATGCACTCGCCTCCGCTGTTTGGCCGAAGCAAGGCTGCTTGTGTTGAGATTCCATATGGCTTGTGACAGCCATCATGTCTCCTTCAACATCTGTAGTAGGTGCCACTGGTGCTCCACACCTCAGCATCCCTCAGCCCACCTCCGACACCAGCTGCAGACTCCAGGGATACTCCTTAGGCACAATGGCTGCTTCCCAACTGGAGGCCCTCCAGCGTCTCACTTCAGGACTTTCCTTAGTGGCAGGCAGAAGTCTATGTCCCTAAAGACAATCTTGTCAGGGCACAGAGGTCATGTCCCAGCCTCCCCATCATTTAGCCGTGCATTTTGCATCCTTCCACAAGGGATTTGGAGGACTCAAGCCTCTGTTGCCCATATCAGTGACAGCTCAGGAACTGAGTGGCTTCTGCCATCTCTGTCTCACTGCCTGCTCCCTGTGCACTGCTCCAGGGATGGCCTTCCAAGAAGGTCTCCTGGATCCCAGTCCTTGCCTCAAGATTGGCTTCAGAGAGAACCCCGATTAAGACCAATGTGAGCCAGGCTGGCAGGGAGTGTAAGGGCAGCAGCCTCTCCACACCCTGGCTAAGGAGCAGGAACCTGAGCTTCCATCCCCTGCTGACCCCTCAGAATGGACTGATGGCACACAAATGGATGGTGAGAAATAGTGGCATTTTGCCAGCTGTGCAAAAGTGTGGTTGGTGTATCTGGTACTCCATTTCTAGGCATCCACTATCGTGTTTTGAACTGAGGGTGGCCATGTGACTTCCTTTGACCAATGAAATGTGAACAGAAACTGTTTCAGTTCTGGATGAAAGAGCCAGTGTGTGATGCTCCCTACTCTTTGACCTGACCTGGAAGGCCTAATGTTGTTTGAGCCATTGAGATGAAGGAGATGTTTATTACTACACCATAACTTAGCCCATCCTGACTGATACACAAACCAAGTTCCACAGGTGCTGACTGCAGAGCTGGGCCTGGAAGAGAGGCATTTCCCCTCAGCTCAGGTGGCTCTTGTCACTGATGGAGGATTCTGCACACTGCCCTATGTGTAGAAGGAAGGAAGCCAGTGTGACCAAGGAGTAACCTTCTCAATTCAACCTCAAGTGAGATCCTTGCGTGTTCTGTCTCTAATTCATCCTCTGGCCTCAGTTTACCAATTTATATGAAGAAAAACCGGATGAGACCAGGAGTTCAAGAGCCGCTTTGTGGAGCCCATGGTGCATCTGAAGTGTCCTGGGTTGGGTGGGAGGTGCTGGTACCTCCTGTCACCCTTCTATGCTCTTGAGGGTTCTTAAGGAAGAGGACCAGCTGACAGCAGTTTGACAACTTCTGGCTAAAAGATCTGCAACTTCAAGATGAGAGCAGTTTACTCCAGACTCCTGAACACTTGGACTCACCCATTCCTACCCATCTGTCCAGATGTGCAGCTCCAGAGGTCCTCATCCTCAGCACACAGTCATCTCTTTAGTCTTCAGGTCACTGGTATGACAGCCCAAAGTGGACACTCTATACATGTGGCCTGTGTGCCTGGGTGTGTGAGCCGCTAGCTCCCTGCATGGCTCAGGTGGGTCACAGAGCTGACCTGATGTCCCACCCTCAATAGGGAGGTGCCCATGCTGTGTGAAGGATGTTGGACCTAGGGTCATAGGCCTAGACTCCAGCCCCAGCTCCATCCTTGTCTGTGGGTCTCAGTTGCCTTCTCTGTAATTCGAGGCCAGCGTTGTGCCACATAGAGGTGAAGGGGCATTTTTTTTTTTTTTTTTTTTTTTATGCTGTAGCTCCAGCTGTCCTGGAACTCACCATGTAGACCAGGCTGGCCTTGAACTCATAGAGATCTGTCTGCCTCTGCCTCCCCTCCTTTTTCTGTGGCGTTTGTTGCTGTTCTGTTAATTGTGGGCCACCGTGGTGCCGCAAAGAGGGGAAGGGGCTTTTTTTTTTTTTTTTTTTTTTTTAGACAGCTGGCCTGGAACTCATTATGTAGACCAGGCTGGCCTTGATCTCACGGAGATCCACCTACTTCTACCTCCAGAGTGTTGGGATTAAAGGTGTGTGTCACTACACTCAGTCTAAGGGCAGGGGGCTTTTGCTTACAAGGGGTGCAGGGCATGAAAACAGACTTCAAAATTCCATGAAACTCTAGCAAGGAGGGAAAGGTAGACCCTACTTTCAGTCATAGTGCGGAATATTCTCTGCTTGCTTACCTGGGACTCACTTCGTGACAGGACAGGGTAGGACAGTTTTGCTTACTACGTCCGTAATAGGCACTTACTAAATTCTCATTGAAAGGCTGAACTTGTCCCACGGAGTTTTCAGGGGATGAAAGTTCTGGGGTGGCCATTGATTTTTCTGTGTGCTCCTCTGAGTCAGCCACTTCCTCTATTAATTGGTGTCCAAGTCAGACTTCCTGCTCAGGGCTCCGGTGAGTCTAATCAGAAGTCATGGAAAGTGGGTGGTTAATTAGCTGGGAGGCTGGAGATGGGTGGCTGCTGAGATGAGCTAAGGTAGAGGGCCAGGGAATAGGAGAAATGTGTCTTCATGGAGGGAACAGGTTCTCCCATGCCACTGTATACCTATCGTCCAACACTGGGAACTTTGGGGAGGTGGGGACCCTCACAGTGACAGCAGCTGGGGAGAGGGGCAGGCATGGGAACTCATTACAATCACAAATTCACATGAAGCTATGACATGAAGGGTGGGCTGGGAGGTGGAGGTCCTGCTTTGCCTAGAGGCAAGGCAGTCTTGGTCTGATACTAACACTGGGAAAGGGAAACCCCAAAGCCATGATCATTTGGGGATGTATTACTACAAGTATGTCATCCAGTGTGAGGGAGGGGTTAGTCCGCTGTGGCCAGGCTAATGCAGTTCTCACTGTTCTTTCCTCCTGGGGAGAGGAGTCTTGGTTCTGAACTCAAGACCCTGCAGCTGAGCCCACAGGGACTCCATGTGCCAGAGCTGAAGGCTTTGGAGCCTCACAGATGTGGGGCTCTAAGCCTGCTCCATCCATAAGACTTTTGTGATATTGAGCAAGTCATGTAACCTTCCTGAGTTTCACTAGTTAACAATGCTAAAAGTTGCCAGTAATACTCCTCAAGGTTATTGCAAAGATCCAGGTGGGTTAGAGGGACCAGTGGGCGGGGGGCATTTTGTTAGGTGGTCAGTGTTGCTGGTGCTGTTAAACACGGCTCAGAACAGCAATTGCAGTACTAGGTCTCCATTGCAAGCTTTTTTTAATGGCCGCTTTTCCTTTAAAATAAGCTAAGCTGTTGGGGTGCTGGGTGATTTGACCCTTTGATTGATGTGACAGACAGACCCTCTTCTCTCGTACTTAGCTGACTTGAACCTGCACCCCCAGCAGCTTATAAGCCTCTCCACTGATGTGCCACCTTCCCCACCTGACTGACCTCCCTGCAGCCCCTGAAGAGGACCCTGGGCAGCCTGGATTTGAATCCTGGCTCTACCTCTTGTTAGCTATGTGGCGCTGGTCAAGTAACTTTGCCTGTCTGTGTCTCAGTTCCTCACTGAAACAGGAAGACAACATTCCCTATTTTGTGGGGTGTGTCTCCCTCTGCTTCATCATGAAAATGTATACTGAAATAGTAAAATATTTCCCAAATGCAGAAAAGCAGACATATACATTTGCTGTCTGCTTCTACCATTTTCGTTTAAGAAGTAACTGGTAAGGCTGGAGAGATGGTTCAGCAGTGTTCTTGCTATACAATCATGAGGACCAGTTTGGATCCCAACATACATGTAATAATCCCATGTTTGCCTGTAATTTCAGTTTTGAAGGTTGCTGAAGATGACTTCCAACCTAGCCATGAAGACCTGAGTCCCAGGTTCAGAGAGAGAGAGACCCTGCCTCAAAGAAAGAGGTATAAAGTGAACACCCAACACCCTTTTCTGGCCTTTTCACAAACACAGTTGCACATGCCTGCACACATGTCCACATACATTCACATAAATTAATAGATTTTTTAAAAAATGTATGTTGGCTCAGCAGTTAAGAACACTTGCTGTTCTTCCAGAGGACCCAAGTTCAATTTCCAGCACCCATAGGATGTCTAATAACTAGTTCCAGGGCATCTGATATCCCCTTCTGGCCTCTGTGGGCATTGCACTCATGTGGTGCACTTATATACATGCAGGCAAAACACTCATATACATAAAATAAAAATAATAAATGAAATATTTAAAATTTTTATTTATGTGTATGTGTATGTCTAGGTGTGGGTTTGTGCATGTGAATGCAGGTGCTCAAGGAGACCAAAAGAGGGCATTGGATTCCCTAGAGCTGGAGTTCTAAGTGATTGTGAGCTGCCCAACTTGGGTACTGGGAACCAAGCTCAGGTCCTCTATAAGAGCAGCAAGTGCTTTTAACCACTGAGTCATCTCTCCAGTCTGAAATAAACAACTCATTTTTTTTAAAGTATCTGTCAGTGTTACAGCTGAATCCTGCCCTGCCTGGGGGTCCTTGGACAAAACTGGAGTGTCTCCACTGTTTGTTTCTGGGTCTAAGGACCTGACAAGAAGCCATTTAAGGAGGGGACGATTTCTTTTGGCTCCTAGTTTAAGGGAACCATCAACCACGGTGGGGTAGCCAAGGCAGTAGAAGCATAAGTTGCTTGTTTATATCTCCACAGATCAGGAAAGAGACTAGATAGGAAGCAGGGCCAGGCCCAAACCAGCAACACACTCCTTCCAGTGAGCCCCCAAACTCCTGAAGGGTCCACAGTCTCCCAGTACAGCCCCACCAGCTGGATATCAAGTGTTCAAACACATTAGTCTGTGAAGGACATTTCACATGCAAACTACAACACAGAGCCTGTAGGTTCAGGTTAGACAGGACATGCCTAGGCTAGTGGACAGGGATACCCGGAAGTCAGGGTATGAATACTAACCCAGGGAAGGTCATGATCAATACCTGTTTCAATACATCCTTTGTGCAGAATGTTGGGGTAGGAAAGGTAGAGAGGGTGGGATGGGCAGCAGTGTACCAGTTAACAGGTGGATTCTGTAACTCAAGGGAGGAGAGAGGGCTTGGAGCAGGGTGGTGTCTGAGGACAAAGGGTCAAGTGGGAGTGGTTGGAGGTGAGGATGGAAGGAGAGGTCAGGGCAGGGGACGGAGTTTGGATATAGGCTTAGGGGGCAGGGTGAGTCAGGGCAATGGCACTGCCATCGAAGGCAGGCTTGGGACAGTTGAGGGCAGTATGGTGAGAGGCCAGGGTGGACAGAGGTGATCACAAGGGCTGGCGTGGCACAACAGGGACACGGGTGTTAAAGGGGGTGCAGGGGAAAGTGGAAGTTGGAGAATACAAGCTTGAGGGATGTGGGGACTTGAGGCCCAGATGGAAGCATAGCTGCCTCAGCTCTCTCACCTGGAGATGCGTCTCACACACACTCCTCTATAGAGAAGATGCCAGAGGCCCAGGCCCTCCCCTGCCCACCTCTCACTTGGACCTTTGTAAACCTGAATCCCACCTTGATTGGCAGTACTCCTCTTTCCCAGGCACATGGTCTAATTGTGGGGCTTGCCTTTTTCTCTCTCTTTTTTTTTCCCTTTCTCATTTCTTAAGCTCCTTTGAACTAAGTTTCTAGCTTTCCTATCTGAAGAAATTCTCACTAGCACATGTTCCAAAGCTGATGTGTCTTAGGCATCATTCGTGAGTCTTAAAGAGAAATTTGTTTGTTTTAAAGATTTTTCCAGAATCTCCCAGACCTGTTCAGTGCTCAGGCTCAGCAGTTTTTCCAGGTGAATCCTGTGCTAGCTGTGGCTGTGTGACTATCTCAAGTGGCAATCAGTGCTGGTCAGCTCAGTTTCTGAGGGTCAGGAGTACAGAGCAGCTGAACTGGGGTCCTGGCCTGGGGCCCCTCTTGAGGCTCCGCTTGGGGTGCTGACCTGGACTGGGGTCACTTCAAGTTCATCTGGAGTTTCAGGGTCCCCTCATAATGAAAGTCATACAGACTTTTGGCAGGAGGCCCCAGTTCCTTATTGTATGGGTGACACCTTAGGGTCCCTTGGGGGTCCTCATAACTCAGCCACTGCCTTCCCCTACACAGAGGAGAAAGATAGAGGTCCTACAGAGCACCTCTTTAAGGGTCTAGCCTCAGAAATCTGATATTATCATTCCTGTCATATCCTATTTGTCACATAGGTCAGCTCTGAATCAGAGCCATTTGAAATTTCCACTGAGGGCTGGTGAGATGACTCAGTAGCTAAAGGCACTTGCTGTCCAGCCTGATGACCTGAGTTCGATCCCTGGAACCCACATGGTAGAAGAAGAGAACTAGTTCTTGCCATGTTAGGCATGCACACATTCACACATGCCCACACACATGTTCACACACAAAATAAATAAATGTAATGATTGTTTTAAGTTTGAGAAATTTTATTGATTCAAGAATTTGATACAAAGAATTTTGATTATATTCAGACTTCCTCCCCCATCTCCACCCTCATCTTACCTCCCCCTACCTCTGGCTTCATGTCTTCTATGAGCAAATGAAAAACCCCATCCATCTTACATACCAACTCTGAGCTGGATGCCAGAGAAATCATATTTCATTAGAGTGTCAGAGATCTGTAATTCTTACACAGATGGGCCAAAGTAAGGACCCACTCCCTTTCCTTTGTATGTGGTCTGTGCTCAGAATATGCCCAGGTTTCTTGGAATGGAATTTAAATGTAATAATCTTTTAAAAATTCCATTTAGCTGTGTGTGGTGGTACCTGTCTTTAATCCCAGTACTCGAAAGGCAGAGGCAGTCATATATCTTTGAGTTTGAGGCCAGTCTGGTTTATATAGTGAGTTCCAGGCCAGCTAGGACTGTATAAGAGACCTATCTCAAAAAAAAAAAATCCCATTTAAAGAAAATGATGTGGGAGCTGGGCAAGATGGCCATTCTGGTTTGCCTTCAATTGCTGTGACAAAACACTCTGACCAGTACCAAGTTGGGGAGGAAAGGGTTTATTTGGCTTACATCTCCTGGGTCACAGTTCATCACTAAGGGAGCCTAAGGTAGGAACTCGGGGCAGGAACCTGGAGGAAGGAGCTGAAGCACAGGCCATGGAGGAACACTGCTTACTGGCTTGCTCCCCTGGCCCATGCTCAACCTGCTTTCTTATATAATACAGAACAACCTTCCCAGGGGTGGTACTGCCCACAGTGGGCTGGGCCCTTCCACTTCACTCAACAATCAAGAAAATACCCCACAGACCTGGCCACAGGCCAGTCCAATGGAGGTAATTCCCCAATTGCTCCCTCTACCCAAGTGTGTCAAGTTGACAACTAGAGCTATCTACCACAGTGGTATATGCTTATAATCCCAGCACTTGGGAGAGAGGCCAGAGGATCAGAGTTCATGGTCATTCTTGGCTACATAATGAGGGCAGCCTAAGGTACATGAGACCCTGTCCCATTAAACCAAAGGAAGGGAAAGGCAAATGTGGGAAGAGGGAAGCAAAGGGGAGAGGAGAAAAGAAGGAGGAAAAGGAGCAGGAAGAGGAGGACAAGGACAAGGACAGGGAGGAAGGTGGTAGTCGTGCGGGAATCAGGAAGGAGTGTGGGCCGAGGAACAGATGGGTCCAGAGCGTGGCTGTTTTTTCTTGGCAAAGAATATTCTGATCATCAGTTTCTGTATTTGTGAATGGGGACAGTGAGCGTGCTGCTAAAAGATAACAAATTTAATTTTAAGTCTCACTAGTTTTCTTCTTTGTGAGGATGGAGCAGCCTCCATTCTACAAAACAGAGTGAGCATTCCCGCTTAGCAGTGGCAGGACAGTGGGCTTCACAAACTGGGGACTAGGAACTGGAGAAACAGGAATAAACTAGGGCTCAATTTCTTTCCTGCTATGTATCAAGAAGGGAAGGGGGCTCCCTGCTTCACTGGCTCAGGTGGACTGGAAGATCCTGTCCTCAGGAAAAGCTGGTCAGTACTGAGCTGAATCAGATTCATCAAATCTCTTCTTGATGCTGTGGTATTACATGAGTTGACTCCATTTTGGTCCGGTCTGATGTGCTAAGCCCTAGTGCTCAGCGCAGAATAATGACCGTCTGTCGTCCTACATAACAGAGCCTATCTTCAGTGGCCAGTGAGAAAATGCGTCAAGATCCTGGCACACACCTGACGCTGAGGGACGTACCTGTGACTGTGGTTGTTAAGTTTGCCATCCATGTCCACCAGAGGAAGGGACAAGGAGGGACCTAATGGTGAGGTATGACAGGAGCTGTCCCTGTTGACATCTCCCTTCCCCTGGGACTTCTGGGGTCATCCCTCTGCCCTCCCTGGGCATCTGCTCCAGGAGCCTTAAGGCTCCCTCTACTTCCCCAAGCCATTCTTAGAGCCCATGCCATCCATCTTCTAGCACTCCTGTCTTGCCAATCAATTCTCCTACTTTGCAGAGGAAGAGGTGTCAAATTAGATTGACTTCTGTGAGATGAGGTTCTAGCCCAGGTATGAACTGTCACCCACAGCACTGCAACACATACTATCTGCACAGCCCCATACTTGCTAGGTCATGGCATCCCTTGGGAAGGATGCCTCCAGTGACTTCCTTTCTAAGGTGGTGGGACAGGACACTGGGCCGGAGAAGGCCAGAGTTGAAGTGGCTCTGTGAGATGGAACAGACTGGGGGTAGGTGTGGGGGGAGAGCCTCATTACCTAGAAGCATGAGGCCCCACAGGGACTCCCTGGGTTCCTGGGATGCAAGTGGAGGCTGCTGTTTGCTTTGGCCTCTACCCAGAGTCCAGCTTGTGGGTTGCTTGGCAGCCATTGTTCATTTAATCACCATGAACTCTGAAAATAAAAATCAATTTCCTTTATGACGCAAGGCAGGGCACTATATGATCCTCAAAGTTTAAGCTGTCCTATCTTATTGCCCAGACTTATGAACAAGGATATGCACATAGCACTAGTTACAACTGGAAAAGTTTAGAGGGGGTGAACTGAAAAGCCTGTTGGCAGGTTGTGATTCAATTAAGGCCTTTCCTCTGTAGACTCTTCTGCAGAGAAGAGGAATGAAAATGGAGAGCCAGGTGTACTGACAGGGCCATGATTTCACGATATAAGTGAGAAATAATGAGCAAAACGCAGAACAGTATATATCGTGTGTTGCCATTTTATTGTGCAAGAACAAAATGCATGTATATGCATGTGCCAGTAAATGAGAATGTTCTGGAAGGACACACGGCAAAATAAGCTTTTCACAGAGGAACAGGGTTGCAAGTCATTTTAATTTCTATTTTTATTATCAAATTAAAAAATAAAACAAGTGTTTGTTACTTTTCAATCTACAAAAACAATACTGCCGTTTCTCTTTTCAAATGGAGAATTTTAGCATTAAGAGCCTAGGGCACAGCCTCTCAAGGGTCTATGGAGGTAGAGACTGTGGACAATGTCTCAGTTCATTTGGGCTGATGTGACAAAATACCACAGATTGAGGTGGCTTAAGGACAAGGGGCTCTGGAGAGATGGCTCAGTGGTTAAGAATACTGGCTGCTCCTGTAGAGGACCCAGGTTCAGTTCTTGGCATGATAGCCAACACCTGTCTGAAATTCCAGTTCCAGAGGATTCCACACCCTCTTCTGGCCTCTGTGGACATTGTACTCACGGGTACACTTACATACATACAAGCAAAATACTCATACACATAAAAATAATAAATAAAAAAATTAAAAAAAAGAACGACATAGAAAGAATGTCATGGAGACTTTGGAATTGCATTGAATCTGTAAATTGCTTTTGGTAGGATGGTCATTTTCACAATATTAATTCTCCTAATCCATGAGCATGGTAGGCCTTTCCAGGTTCTTATGTCTTCCTCAATCTATTTCTCCAAAGATTTAAAGTTTTCATTGTAGAGATCTTTAATGTCTTTGGTTAGATTTAGTCCTAGATATTTTTTTTGAGGCTATTGTGAATGGGAGTGTTTCCACGCAATCTTTTTCTCTGACAGGTTGTTTATCGGTATATAGAAAGACTAGTGACCTTTGTAAATTGATTTTGTACCCTGCCACTTTGTTGAAAGTATTGATCAATTCTAGAAGTTCTCTGGTGGAATTTTTGGGATTTCTTATATATAATATCAGATCATCTACAAATAGAGATAAGTTGACCTCTTCTTTTCCAATTAGCAACACTTAATTTCCTTTTCTTGTCTTATTGCTCTAGCTAGAGTTTTGATCACTATATTGAAAAGGAATGGAGATAGTGGACAGCCTTGTCTGGTTCCTGATTTCAATGGGAATGCTTCCAGTTTTTCTCCACTTAGAATGATGTTGGCCATGGGTTTGTTGAATATAGCCTTAATTATGTTGAGGTATGTTTCCTCCAGTCCAATTCCCTCTAGGACTTTTATCATGAATGCATGTTGGATTTTTGTCAGAGGCCTTTTCTGCAACTGTTGAGGTGATCATGCGATTTTTGTCCATTTACATGATTTATTGCATTTATTGGCTTACATATATTAAACCATCCCTGCAGCTCTGGAATAACACCAACTTGATCATGGTGGATGATCTTTTTCTTTAGAAGAGAAACTTTTAAAAATATTTTATTTATTTTTATTTTTTATGTGTATGAATGTATTGTCTGCATGTATGTGAGTGAGTACACCTGTGTCATGCAATGCCCAGGAGGTCAGAAGAATGTGAGGGCAATTCCCCTGGAACTGGAATTAAGGGTTGAGGACGGCCACTATATAGGTGCTGGGAATCAAACCCGGATCCTCTGCAAGAGCAGTCAGTGTTCTTAACCACTGAGCCATCTCTCCAGCCCTGTGGATGATCTTTTTGACATGTGTCTGTTTGTAATTTTCAAGTATTTTGTTGAGAATTTTTACATCTATGTTCACTAGGGATCTGGGTCTGTAGTTTTCTTTTGTTGTTGTGTCTTTACTTAGTTTTGGTATTAAAGTAATACTGACTTCATAGAAGGAGTTTGGGAGCTCTACCTCTGTTTCGATATTTTTGAATAATTTAAGCACTATTGATTGTAGATCCTCATTGAAGGTCCAGTAGAATTCCACTGTGAATCCATCTGGACCTGGGCTTGTTTTAGTCAGGAGATTTTGCATTACTGTTTGGATTATTATTTGTTATGGGTCTGTTTGAGTTGTTGATCTTTTCTTGATTTAACTTTGATGGTTCCATTCTTCACAGAAATAGATAGAAAACTCCTAAAATTCATATGGAAGCACAAAAGATCCTGAATAGCCAAAGCAACCCTGAGCACAAAGAGTAATGCTAGAGGGATGGTCATACCAGATTTCAAACTACATTACAGAACGATAGTCATAAAACAGTTGGCACAAAAACAGACATGTAGATCAATGGAACAAAATAGAAGATACAAACATGACGTATGCAATTTCAGCCACCTGATATTTGACAAAGGTGTCAAGAATACACACTAGAGGACAGCCAATATCTTTAACAAATGATGTTGGGAAAACGGGTTCTCTATGTGTAGATGAACGAAATTAGACGCATGTCTATCATCCTGCACAAAGTCAACTCCAAATGAAACAAAAACCTCAATGTGAAACCTGAAACACTAAAACTGTTAGAAGAAGACATAGGCAGTACCTACAAGATATAGGTGCAGGAGAGGACTTTCTGAATTGCACTTCAGTTGTTTCGGAATTAAGGTCAACAATTGACAGATGGGACCTCATTAAACTAAAAAGCTCTGTATAGCAAATGAAACAACAAAGGGGGCTGGAGAGATGGCTCAGCAGCTAAGAGCACTGGCTGCTCTT
>NW_008358490.1:1274425-1276073 GCF_000622305.1 Nannospalax galili
AATTGCATAACATGGGTGCACTCACATACATGCAGGAAATATACTCATACACATAAAATAAAAATAATAAATAAAATATTTAAAAATAAAAAGAAACAACCAGTCAAGTTCTTGGAAGAAAATCTTTACCCACTATACATCTGATAGACTACTAATATCCAGAATATACAAAGAACTCAAAAAACAAAGAATCAAGGGAGCAAATGACCCAATTAAAAAATGGGCTCTGGATCTGAACAGAGAGTTCTCAAAAGAAGAAATAAAAATGGCTAAGAAATACCTTAAAAAGTGTTCAACATCATTATTAATTAGGGAAATGCAAACGAAAACTACTTTAAGATTTCACCTTACTGAGCATGGTGGCACATGGTCTACATAGCAACCAGGCCAGCTGGGGCTACAGGGAGACCCTGTCTCAAACAAACAAGCAAGCAAACAAACAAAAACTTCATCTTACTACAACCAGAATGGCTAAGATGAAGACAAATGACATCAGATGCAGGTGAGGATGTGGGGAAAGGGAACCCTTCATTTTTTGCTGGTAGGATTGCAAACCAGTGCAATCACTATAGAAATCAGTGTGGAGAATGCTTAAAAGACTAGAAATAGATCTATCATGTGATCCTGCTGTATGACTCCTTGGCATATACCCAAAGGACTCCACACCCTAGTACAGAGATACTTGCTCAGTCATGTTTGTTGCTGCTCTTTTCACAATAGCTAGGAAGTGAAAACAACCTTAACTATCCCTCAACTGATGAATGGACAATAGAATGGATAATGAAGGTGTGGTACATTTGGGGCTGGAGAGATGGCTCAGCGGTTATGAGTACTGACTGCTCTTGCAGAGGACCCGGGTTCGATTCCCAGCACCCACGTGGCAGCTATGAACGGTCCTTAACTCCAGTTCTAGGAGAATCCAAAGCCCTCTTCTGATCTCTGTGGCACTGCATGACATGCGTGCACTCACATACATGCAGGCAATACACTCATACACGTAAACTAAAAATAATAAATAAAATATTTTTTAATTTAAAAAAATTAAAAAGAAAATGTGGTACGTTTACACAATGGAGTGCTACTCAGTGGTAAATAAAGAAAAATTAAGGAATTTTCAGGGAAATGAATGGAACTAGAAGCTGTTATACTAAATTAACACAGACTCAGAAAAACAAGGGACGTATGTTCTCTCTCATTTGTGGATCGTAGCTCCAAAGCCTTAGATGTGAGTGTATATCCTGATGGAACCAGAGCAGCCAGGAAAATAGAAAGAAACCATGTGGTAAAGGAGAGGGAGAGAGAGAGAGAGAGAGAGAGAGAGAGAGAGAGAGAGAGAGAGAGAGAGAGGATGGTTGGTATGCTGGATAGCTTTAGTGTCAACCTGAGACACCTGGGTTGAGGGAGCCTCAATTGGGGAATTGCCTCCATTGGACTGGCCTGTGGCCATGTATGTGGGGCATCTTCTTGATTATTGAGTAATGTGCGAAGGCCCATCTCACTGTGGGTGGTGCTGTCCCTGGGCAGGTGAACCTATGTTGTATAAGAAAGCAGGTTGGGTGCGGGTCAGAGGAGCAAGCCAGTAAACAGCATTCCTCTATGGCCTGTGCTCCAGCTCTTGCCTCCAGGTTCCTGCCCTGAGTTCCTACCT
>NW_008358490.1:1276110-1301237 GCF_000622305.1 Nannospalax galili
TCCCCAAGTTGGTAGTGGTCAGAGTGTTTTGTCACAGCAGTGGAGAAACAAGCTAGAACAGTAGGAGACAGTTATTACCAAGGGAGAAATGGGGAAAACAGGGAATCCATTAACTGGGAAGGAAATAGGGAGGGCTATACAGGGGGAGGAGAGATGAGAGATAAATAACACTGAGGTGGTATGAAAAACCAGAGGGAAAGATATTAGTAAAAGCTTACTGAAACTGTTTATGTGTGTGTGTATGCATATAGCTGAAGGCTATATAGCAAAAACCACAGTGCCAGGCAATGGAAATATCCCTTTGAGTTGTTAGTCAGGGTAGTCCAAGAGTCTCCCAAAATAACATAGGCCATTCCCACAGCCTTTGACTGCCTCCCAGAACTTGAAGGCTAGACCCTATTGGTGAAGACAGGACATATTTCAGACACAGGACTTGGAGCAATCAAGCTGGAACTGACTTGGAAGCCTCCTCCCTGAAGACTAGCTCTTATACTATCAGAAGATACTATGCAAACTGCCAAAGGAGAAAACCAACCAATGATCCCATTCACCTGTAAAGTCTATGAATCACAACAATAATCAACCCAGGAAATAATCTCTATTGGTGCAGTAGTGACACTTTTATCTTGGGGGTAATCAACAGCTGTCTAATTGGCCTTAAAGCCAATGGGAGGGAACTCATGTGTGATGCTGTAAGCACTCAAATACACATGGCTAAAGACAGAATACCCTACCGAAAATCCTACTTTGTCCCATCCCTAGACCAATGTAATTTATTGTTCTATTCTAAATAGGTACCCTTATACTTACAGACAAGCATACCTTTTGCTACTCATCAAAGAAGCTTCTTTTTGCAATAGATGGAGACTATTATAAGTCCCCTAATGGGTCAAATGCAGAAAATAAGTGTTTGTGAGGTTCCTAGTCCTAAGTAGCAATGCAACCTCTACACCTAAAGCTCAGGGAATATACAGAAATGGGGTGGAAATAATATTAATGCATCTCTCAGTTCTCACCAGTGAAGCTTCCTCATGCAATAGATGGTTAGCCCAGAAAGCCACAACTAGCCAAAGTGCAGAGAATAAGAGACCGCAGAGTGCTTACCCATGATTAGGATGCCTATAGCAGTCCTCTGCCACCCAAGGTACAGGGATCACTGCAGAAGGAGGGGCAGAAAGATCACAAGAGCCAGAGGTAGTTGATGACCTCAAGGAAACAGAGTTTTCTAGACAGATGGAAAATTACTCATATGAACTTACAGCAATGGTGACAGCATGCACAAGACCCATGCAAGCTCAAGCCATACAAAATCCAACCATAAAAGCGGGGAAGTGGAGAAGTATCTACTGACAGCCAATAACTGCTGGGAGAGGGAGAGTTGGTTTTCTTTAAGAGTGTGATTCTGGATAGCTTAACCAGGCTCCAGGGGGTGAAACACACTGAAGGACATTTGGGGACACAAATTTAACTTGATAGGCCACAATATATATGACAGTATGTGAAATCCAATGAGAGGGGACCATAAGAGGGCACAGATAGGAGAGGGAGTCTAAATATGATCAATATATTGTATGAAAATTTGAAAAAAAAACTTAATTTTAAAAAACTCTATCAAAAAAACAAAACAAAACCCAAAACCCAGTGTGCATTTACTGCTCATAGTTCTGGAGTCTGGAAAATCTAAGATCAATGTGCTGGTAGACTGGCCTTCACTCTCATCCACATCCAACTCCTCAGTACCCCATGGACTCTACTTCAAAATTGTGTTCCAGCTGGGTGTGGTGGTGCATGCCTTTAATCCCTGAATTTGGGAGGAAGAGGCAGGTGGATCTCTGTGAGAACTGAGAATGAGGCCAGCCTGGTCTACATAGTGAGTTCCAGGACAGCTGGGGCTACAAGGAGACCCTGTCTCAAAAAAAAGACAAAAAAAAAATTGTGTTCCAAATCCAACCTGTTCTCACCACTGCCATTCTGAGCTCTGAGTAGCCCTTCCCCAGGTCATCTTCTGATTCTTCACCCCACTATTGTCTTTGCCTATACTAGGTCTTTTTAAAAAAAAATATTTATTTGAGGCTTGAGAGGTAGCTCAGCAGTTAAGAACACTGACTGTTCTTGCAGAAGACCCGGGTTCGAATCCCAGCACCCACATGGCAGCTAACAACTGTTTGTAACTCCAGTTCCAGGGGATCTGACAGTCTGTTCTGTCCTCTGTGGGCATTGCATGACATGGGTGTACTTACCTACATGCAAGCAATACACGCATACACATAAAATAAAAATAATAAAAAAAATAAAAATAATAAATAAAATATTTTAAAAATATTTATATTTTTGTTTATGAGTGTTTTGCCTGCATGCATGTAAGTGTACCCATGTGTGCAATGCCCATGGAGGCCAGAAGAGAGCACAGGATCCCCTGAAACTGTAGTTGCAGACAGCTGTTCGCCCCCATGGGGATGCTGGGAACTAAACCTGGGTCCTCTGCAAGAGCAGTCAGCGATTTTAACTGCTGAGCCATCTCTCCAGCCCCTCAGTTCTTAATATGAGCCTTTCAAAATTGAATCATACTAGATGTGGTTGCTTATGCCTATAATCCTAGCATTTGGGAGGCCGAGGAAGGAGGACTGCTATAGATTTGAGACCAGCCTGGGCTACAGAGTGAGACTGTTTCAAAAAGAAATAATATCACATCACTTCTCTGGATGGAACCTTCCAGTGACTTATTTCACTCATGGTGGAATGTGAGGTTCTCACAATGGTCCTCAAAGCCTTATACTTTCCTGTTGCCTCTTTTTTTAAAAAAATATTTTATTTATTTTTATTTTATGTGTATGAGTGTATTGCCTGCATGTATGTGAATGCACCTGTGTCATGCAATGTTGTGGAGATCAGAAGAGGGCTTCGGATTCCCCTGGAACTGGAGTTAAAGATGGTTCATAGCCACCAAGTGGGTGCTGGGAATTGAACCTGGGTCCTCTGCAAGAGCAGTCAGTGCTCTTAACCACTGAGCCATCTCTCCAGCCCCCCCTGTTGCTTCTTTTGACCTCACCGCTTATTCTCTCCTTCCTTCCTTCCCTTCCTTCTACCCACCTATTCTTCTGTCTATATATTCATCCATCCATCCATCCTTCCACCCACCCATCCATCGGTTCACCCATCCATCAACCCATTCCTCCATCCATCCATCCATCCACCCATCCATCCATCCATCCATCCATCCATCCATCCATCCATCCACACATCCATCCACCCATCCATCCATCTCTCCATCCATCCATCCATCCCTCTGTCCATCTATCCCTCCATTTCTCCATCCATTTCTCTCCATCCATCCATCCATCCTATCTACATATACATTCATGTCTCCATCTATCCACCCACCTACCTGTCACACCCATGTGTTCTAGATGTTTCGTGAACCAGTTTCTTGCCTCCACACTGCTCCCTGGACATGTCCCACCTGCTCCTACAGCACAGAGCCTGCCCTCACCTTTCATCTGCTGAAATGTAGACCCCAGATACCCACTTAGCTCATTCTATCACCTCCTTGGGATCTAGACTGAAATATGAGCTTCTTGATGAGGTTGTCCCAGGTTCCCCTGCGTGAGACTGCAGTCTGGCTTCATCCCTGGCTTCATGATTCCTCCTAACACAGAGCAGCTGCCACACCTCAGAGCTTACCTGCTCTGTCCTGTTGTCTCCTTAGCATATTAGGTCCCTAAGGGTGGGTGTTCTGAGTATGTGTTCCCTGCTGCATGCTTGCTGTCTGGAACAGTAAACTGTCTAAAAGACTAAGGGGGTGGGGAGTAGGTGTCTGGGCTACAATGTCCCACAGACGATACTGGCCATCCTCAGGGTCAGTGACCAGGTCTTCTGACCAACAAAGAGATCAGAAGAGGGCATTGGATTCCCTGGAACTGGAGTTATGGACAGTTGTTAGCTATCATGTGGGTGCTGGGAATCAAACCTGGGTCCTCTGCAAGAGCAGCTAATGCTCTTAATCACTGAGCCATCTCTCCAGCCCCCTGACACCAGTGATTTCTATACAGAGAATGGGCAGACAAGAGACGGGCCAGGCAAGGGAGCTGGGTGCCAGCTGGCAGGAGGTGGCATCAGGGAGGGAGCAGTTAATTCATTAGTCTCACAGGCCAGCCGCACTTCGGCCATTATCCACTTTATCTCCCTGCCACTGCATCTGATCAAGGCAATAGAGAGCAATTTGGTAAGTGGCAAATTTAATCGGGCCCACAGCCTTTCAGAACCCCTTAACACCTGGGATTGCCACTGGTCTCTGCTTACCTGGAGAGCTGCTTCTGCTAATGCAGGGTCTTCAGAAGCTCACAGTAGGGTTTGTAGGATGATGGAAATTGCAACATAGCCCTCTCACGGGGAAGGGCTGAGAGGACCTTGATTCAGTGTGTGTCCCCTATGTCCCTCATGATGTGTTGGGGAACCCTGCTGTTAAGGTTGGCTCCTTTCTCAGCGGGGGCTTCCTGCCTGACTTACCTGGAAAGTGCCTCCAAGCACGGATGCCTGACCTTATTCAGAACATAACCTTTGGCATAGTTACCTGCAATAAAGCTGCCCCCAGGTTTTTTCTATATGATAATTAGGCATTGCCCTATAGCCAGATGATAGGATCCTGTTACCACATGTAAATAAAGCATACTAGAGCACCTATCAGCTGAAGCTTTGGATACTGCCTCCACACTATATTTTCCCTGACCCACTGAATAAACGGAGCTGTTTCACTGAATCTGCCTCCCCGGAAGGGCTTTCTTCTGTCAGTGCTCACTGGCTGTCCTGACCCTGTTTGTGGCTTCTGCTCCCTTTGTTTTCGCAGATCGGTGGCCAATGACCCACAAGGGGAGGGAGGACCCCACAATGATGGGTGCAGGTATCCCTGCATCCCAGCTGTGCTGAAAGTGCCTCCCTGAAAGGTGACCTTGCTTTCAGGAATTCACATTCAGGATTATCTTCTTTCTGAATCTTCTCTTCCTATTGCTTGGGCCCTGTCATCACCATACACTGCTCCTGTCATTGGCATTCTGTCTGGCCGCTGTCTCCTCACAGCATCTCTGAATCTCTCTTAGTGATCTCCTCTAGCCACCACAAGACAGGGCCACTAAGTTCAGACCCACATAGCTTCATGCTGGAATTGTTGCCTCCTACCCCCATGACCTCTCTGTCCTTAATCTTGATGTCCTCTACTTTCTGCTGTGTCACTGACTGAGGGATCTTTCTACAGAGCTGATCTGGCCAAATCTCTGCCCTGTTGAAAACCCCCGGTGGTTCCTGTCAGTCACTGCCACTTGGGAGTTCCTTCTGGGAGCCTTCAGGGGAGGTGTGTAAAGTGATCATGGAGGTGCGCCAGTGCTCTGTTCTTCGGATTGACGTCCAAAAACAGCTCCCAGTTCAGAGTGTAGGACACTCCCGTCGTCATTGCTGTGACATACACCCCCTTGCTGGCAATCCGTCCGTGTTTCCCTAGTACCCATAGGATAAACTAAGCACATTCGTGTATCATTCAGTCCTTTACTCTTCGAGCCTGGCCCACCCTCCCTTCCACATGATGCACACTTACCAACTGCCACACAAAATGCACTTTCATGCCTCAGGTTTAACCAGCCTCTTCCTATCATGGGGCCTTTGCACATGATAGTCCCTCTGCCCAAATCTTGATTTCTCAGTCTTCCCTCATTGACCCCCATGCATCCCTTCATTTATACCCTAGTGATGGGGCACTTACATATTCTGTGTTATAAAGACACATTTGTACCTCATGTTGTAGAAAGGGATCTGCATGTTACTGATATCTTGCACGTACACACTGTGAATGATTTGTTTGTTCTGTGTTGATCTCTCCCAGCCACTCCTCCTGGAGGAGCACAAGGTTGAAGCTAGCAGACACTAAGTAGACGGGGTTTTAAGAAGTCTGAGCCCAAACAGCCACAGAACGAGGGAGGAGAACAAGGGATGAGGAGAAGAAGATAGACATTAGTCTCAGAAAGGTCAGATTGACCACCTGACCTGAGATGCAGAGTTGAGCTCAAGGATGATTGACAGCCTATGTCCTGTTTCCTGCTCCCAAACACATAATCTGCTGACTGGAGGCTAGATGGAAGGCAGATTTTTCAGGATGTTAATCTGTTGTGTTCTCTGCTTGCAAGTTGTGGTAGTTTGAGTGAGAATGTCCCCCATTGGCTCCAAGTATTGGACATTTCATCCCCAGTTGGTGGCACTGTTTTGGGAGGTCTTAGAAGGTGTGGGCTTGCTGAAGGAGGCACATCACTGGGGGTGGGATTAGAAAGTTCTTAAGCCTTGCTGGACCTCCAGTTGTGCTCTGCTTCCTGTGCCTGCTTCAAGATGTGAGCTTAGCTTCTGCTCCTCCAGCCACCTCTGCCACCATGCCTCCCCACCATGATGAGCTCTTGCCCCTAAATAAACTCTTCCTCCTTGGTCATGGCGTTTCTACCACAGTAACAGAAAAGTGGCGAATACACAGGCTCTTTGAATAAAGCACACAGTTTTTAAAGATTTATTTTTAATTTTTATTTATGTATATGTGTGTATCTGTGTGTGTGTCTGTGTCTATGTATGTGTCTGTGTCTGTGTCTGTATATCTGTGTATGTAGCCCCATGGAGGCCAGAAAAGGGCATCAGATCCCTGGAGCTGAGCCATCTCTTGACCCACTAAAGCACAGTTTTGTTTTGGTTTTGATTTCTCTTTTGTTGGATTTTTTATTGAGCTTTTAAAATTTCATACACTTCCCGCTCAAATCCAGCTCCCCCCCAATTTTTTTTTTGAGATAGGGTCTCCCTGTAGCCCCAACTGGCCTGGAACCCACTAGCCTGGATCTCATAGAGATCCATCCACCTGACTCCTGAGTGCTGGGATTAAAGGCTGCCTCACCATCCCTGGCTGAAGCAGTTTTTAAGACCGAATTCCTGTCTCTCCTCATTGGCGTCTGCAGGTGGCAATGAGTCCCTGGGTTCCAGCTGCGCTATGGCTGGCCACTTCTCACACGTTAGGTCTCAGCTTTAGACTTCAGAGAGGTCATCTTAGGTCAAGTTCATCTAAACCAAATTCTAGGTGGGGATTCATGGATGAGTAATCTATTAAGAGGTACTGGTTGAATGGAAATACTGAGATTGATTGTTAACTTGACAGGATCTAGAATCGCTTTGGAGACAAACATCTGGGTATGTCTATGAGACAGTCTTTGGACTGGGTCAAGTGATACTGAAAACCTACCTGAAATGTGGGTGGTACCATGCCATGGGTGGCTCCTGGACTGAAAAGGAGAACTCAAGCTGAGCACCAGCATTCGTCTCTCGCTACTTTCTGACTGTGGTGCAGTGTGGCCACCAGGACTTCCCCACCGGGGTGGACTTCACCCTCAAGCTGTGAGCCAAAATAAACCCTTCCTTAAGTTGCTTTTGCCAGGAATTTTGTCACAACAATGAGAAAAACAGCTAATACAACCACTTTCTTACTGTTTTCCTTTCTTCCTGCATGCATACATGCATGCATATATCCATTCCACAGATGCTTTGGGACACTAATGCATGCTAGGGCTGGGCTCAGGAATATGACAGGGTCCCTGCCCACAAGGGCCCCTTCATTCTCTAGAAGGAGAGAGACTACCAACAGGCAAAGAAACAGGACAGAAACCAGGTTTTTTTTAAGAAAGGAAGGAGGGCTGGGGGTGAGAACAGGAATAAAGGGAAGATTTCGTCTGTGCGTGTGTGTGTGTGTGTGTGTGTGTGTGTGTGTGTGTGTGTTATATGCAGGGTGCGCATGATGTGTATGGTGTGCATGGTTGTATTAATCACTTTTCTGTTGCTGTCATAGAAACACTGACCAAAACAATTTACAGAAGGGTTTATCGGAACTTAACAGTTCCAGGGGAATTACAGTTTGTCATGGCAGGGAGGCATGGTGGCTAGAGGTGGCTGGAGCAGGAGGAGCAGAAGCTAAGCTCCCACATCATCACGCAGGCACAGGAAGCAAGAGAGCGACTGAAGATCTGGCAAGGCTTAAGAACTCTCTAATCCCACCCCCAGTGACGTGCTTCCTCCAGGATGGCCACATCTTTGAAAACCTCCCAAAACAGCGCCACCATGTGGGGACAAGATGTCCAAATAGTTGGAGCCTATGGGGAACATTTTCATTCAAACCATCACAATAGTAAAGTGTGTGTAGAGGCCAGAGGAGGATGTTGGATGTTCCACTCGATCTCTTTCCATCTTATGCCTTTGAGACAACATCTTCAACTGGACCTAGAACTTACTGTTTTCCAGCTAGTCTGACGGTCAGCAAGTCCAGGTGAATATCCTGTCTGTCCCCACTGAGCACTGGGGTTACAGGCATGTAAGGACACACAGAACTAAAATTTTTATATCGGTACTGAGGATCCAAACTCAGGTTCTCACATTTCCACAGCAAGCATTCTTGCCCACTGACCCATTTCCCAGTCCTCCGGTGTATTTTATAAAGCCAATATAACACTGGCGTGTACCAGAAATACACAGAACAAGAGCAACAGACTGGTCTTGAAAATACACATGACCACAACATTCATTCTATGTCCCTTAGTAACAGAGCTCTGATCCTCAGTAGAGTACAAGGGTCAGAATTAAAGTGTCTATTGAGAGAGGAGGATGACATGCCAAGTAGGATTTAGTCCAAGAATGGAAGTCGGTAAGTAATACACAAATTTATACAAGAAAAAGCATTCTGTTATCTCCTGAGATACTCCAAAACATGGTTTTACTTATTTTTACTTTTATTTTTATTTGTGTGTGTGTGTGTGTGTGTATCCATACATGTGAATGTAGTGCCCGAGGAGGCCACAAGAAGGTGTTGGATCCCCTGGAGTTGGAATTATAGGCAGTTATGAGATGTCAGATGTGGGTGTTGGAAATTCAGCTCAGGCCCTCTGGAAGAGAAGCAAGTGGTCTTAACTGCTGAGCCTTCTCTCTAGTTCCCTAAGGTATATATATCAGGAGGCAGACACAGGCAGATCTTTGTGAGATTGAAGCCGGTCTGGATTACATAGCAAGTTCTAGGCCAGCTGGAACTATGGGGAGACCATGTCTTTTTAAAAAAAATATGTTATTTATTATTTTTATTTTATGTGTATGAGTGTATTGCCTGCATGTATGTGAATGCATCCGTGTCATGCAATGCCACAGAGGTCAGAAGAGGGCTTCGGATTCTCCTGGAACTAGAGTTAAGGATGGTTCTTAGCCACCATGTGGGTGCTAGGAATTGAACCTGGGTCCTTTGCAAGAGCAGTCAGTGCTCTTAACCGGTGAGCCATCTCTCCAGCCCCTGGGGAGACTATGTCTTAAACCCCACTTCCAAAAAAGATTTAAAGTCACAAGCCCACTAGATGTAATGCCCCAGACCAAATCACTCTCAGCCCAGGCAGGGAGGAAAGGTGTTTTTTCTTGACTAGGATGGCAGATGTAGGTTTGAACCCAGGTCTTCCAAGACCTCATCTGTTTCTTGTGGGCAATAAGGTTAGTTGGGTAGAGATGGGCTCTGCTTTAGGTGACTCTGAAGTAACAGAATCCCTGTGTGCAGGGTCCAAATAGGAGGGCAGCCCTTCCCAGGCTCAGGTTGAATGCTGACCTGAACAAACCAACTTCAGGAAAAAAAGGACAAGGCTTTGACAGGAAATCTTTGCTATCCTTTAGGTTCAATATGATACTGTGCTGACGTTAAAAAACAAATTCATAAACTAAAACCAAAAATCAAACAAATAAACAAAAAAAAGTTGGGTGTGTATCATGACGCCCAGCCCGTATTTAACTTTTATCTCAGAAAAAAAAAAAAATTAAGACAAAGAAAAGATGTGTTACAAAAGAATCAGGCCCAATGGTGAATTTTATTTTTCTTGTCATTTCCTTTTCATGACTGCAGGAAAGCGTGATAATTAACCCATCAACAAGCTGCAGGCAAAGTAACAAAGGAAGCAAGGTGGATGACTGTAATGGTGACACTGGAAAAGTTCTTGCCCTGCCAGTAGCTTTGAACGTATTCCATTCATTATTTTCTATCCTTCTGGAGAAGTTCCCCAAAACCCTGTTAAGGGGTCTGTGCAGGCAGAGCAGATGCAGCCCAATCTGCATGCTGGTTTTTGGAAGCTAAGGTCACAGCCTGGTCCCTGCAGGCACCCCAGGAGCTTTTCCATGCACCACAGTCCCCTCCTGGAACACAGACCAGGCCTTGGACACCAGAACCTGGCTGCCACAGACAGTGATCAATAGCACCCTTGAGGGGGCGGCTGAGCACTGTTAACACTCAGCAGGTGGCCTCTTGGAAGCAGAACCGGGGCTGGCAGAGGATCAGATCCTGCAGGAAACATTGAACCCAAACAGGAATCACTCGCTTGTACTCCTGGGGTTTGGAAGGACAAATGGGGTGTCCTTGCTTGAAGCGGACAACTGTGCTATTTCAAAGCCCTGGCAAGAAGCTATCTGAAGAGCCAGGTCCAGGGCAGCAGGTTGTCCCCCTCTTCAGGTCTTGGAGGCTGTTTATGGAAGGTCAAGTCTGAGCACTAAAGAGCTGGGGAAAATCCAGGTGCAGAAGAGGGAGCAAGAACACCAATGGGCAGTGTGCAAAAGAGAGGTCCAGGACTGGGAGTATAATTCCACCGCGGAGCACTTGCTGAGAGCTGGGTTCAGTGTCTAGCAGGACGTAGGAGGGTGGACAACAGAGAAAGAGACACAGAGACAGACAGAGACAAAGACAGACACAGACCGAGATGAGAGAGAGAGGGAGAGAGAGAGAGAGAATTTATACCATCAGAAGTTCAGTTTGCCAGAAATGAAATGAAAACAAGATACCATCTTGGGCCTTTCAAGTTGGAAAATATATTAAAAATTGATAGTAGCCCAGATTAAAAGTGACCAAAGAGATGTACCAACTAGACAGTGTGTGCTCCTACATTTGGATCCTGGATGAAAATGTCTTGAAGGACATTGCTGGAATCCTTGGTAAATTATGAATCTGGAGTGTGGCTACAATCTAGGTTAAATTACATCAGTGTTAAATTTGCTGATTATTATACTCGTGTGGCGGTTATGTAAGAGGTTGTTGGGAAAATTTCCTTTGAGATAGTGTTGGGTAAAATGTTGTGGGGATTACAGAAGAAAGAAGAGGCCAGCATGGTGGTGTGCCTTTAGTTCCAGTGCTCAGGAGGCAGAGGCAGGTGTGTCTCTGTGAGATGGAGGCCAGCCTGGTCTACACGGTGCATTCCAGGCCAGCTGGGGCTACAGGGAGACCTTGTCTCAGAAGAAGAAGAGAAGGAGGAGGAGGAGGAGGAGGAGCTGGACCCTGGACAACACAGCACTTAGTCCTGGCGAAGGGGGAGCACTCACACGCTCCTTGTCAATGTTCTGCAAACTGAAAATTATATCTGTAACTTATTTCTGTAAAACTCAAAGTATATTTTAAATTATATAAAATTAAAAATTTTCATATCTATAAAAGTTTTTTAAAAATCTTATAATGGACCTACTGTAGAGATACTTGTACATCCATTTTTGTTGCTGATCTTTCCACAATAGCTAAGAAATGGAAACAACCTAAATGTCCCTCAGCTGAGGAGTAGATAATGAAAATGTGTTTCATTTACACAATGATGTTCTACTCAGCAGTAAAGAAAGACAAAATCACGAAAATTTCAGGTAAATGGATAGAAGTAGAAACTGTTATATTAAGTGAAGTAACAAGCCATGCATGTTCTCCCTCATTTGTGGATCCTCGCACCAAATCCTTATATATGAGTACATATCCTGATGTAACCACAAGAGCCAGGAAAATGGACAGAAACCATGGAGGTAAAGGGAAAGAAGGAACTTGAGAGAGAGGGATCGTAGGAAACAGATGTTACCATGGGGGAAATGGGGAAAATGGGGGTATTCAACTGGGAAGGGAGGAGGAAAGGACATACAAGCAACCATAGGGTAAAGGGATAAAAGGAACTCAAAAGAAGGGAGATAATAGGAGACAGGTATTATCAAGGGGAGAATGGGGGTCATTTAACTGGAAAGAGAGGCAGGAAGTTAGATGGAGAGAGAGAGAGAGAGAGAGAGAGAGAGAGAGAGAGAGGAGATAAAGCTTAGGTGCTGTGAAAAACCAGAGGGATATGTATTAGCTCAAAAATCGATGGAAAAGTACACATACAATATCTGAACATGAGTGCATGTGTATAGCAGAAAGCTATATAACAAGAAACACAGTGCCAGACAGGAGAAACCTCCCTTTGAATTTTTGGTCAGGATAGTTTGAGAGGATTCCAAAATAACACAGGCTATTGTCACAACCCTTGATTACCTCCCAAACTTGAAGGTAAGACCCTACTTCTGAAGACAGGACATACTTTGGACACAGGACTTAGAGCAATGGAGCTGGAACTGACCTGGAAAACTCCTCCCTGAAGACTAGCTCTCACAGTTCTAGAGGATATTATGCAAGCTGCTAAGGGAGAAAATCAATTGATGGTACAACCCCAGCTTTAAAGTCTAATAACCACAACAATGACCAGCACAACAAACTATATCAGTGCAGTACTGGCACTTTTATCTTGGGAGTAATCAATAGTTATCTAATCAGACTTAAAACCTGCTCAATGGGAGTGAACCCATGGGTGGCACTATAAACATAGCCAATTACACATGGCTAGAGAGGTCATAGATCCTAGAGAAAACCCTATCTCCGTCCTATCTGTAGACAAATAAAATTTCTTACTCTATGCTAAATATGGATCCTTATATTTGCAGACAAATATACCATTCACCACTCATGAAAGAAGGTTCTTTTTGCAACAGATGGAAGCTATTGCAGAGTTCCGGAACTGGTCACATACAGAGAATATGTGTCTGAGAGATGCCCAGCTCTAAAGGATACTACTACAAGGGAAACTGTATACCTAAGATTCGTGGAACATAGAGGAACAGGGGTAGAGAGAATACTAACACATCCCTCAACTCTCACCAGCGAAGTTTCCTCATGCAACAAAGTGCGATGCACATAGAAAGTCACAAATGACCAAGGTATAGACAATGAGAGATTGCAGAGTACGTGTCCCTGGATAGGACTCCTACATTAAACCTCACTCACCCATGGCTCAGGGACCATTGTGGAAAAGGAGGTGGAAAGATTGTAAAAGCCAGGGTTGGGGCATGATCATAAGGAGACAGAGTTTTCCAGGCCTCTGGGAACTTGCTCATATGAACCTACAGCAATGGTGTCAGCATGCACAGACCCATATAGACTCAATCAGTCAAAAACCCAGCATAGAACTGGGGAAATGGGTAGCAGGTCCCAACCTTAGCCACAGAACTATTTGCAACTTATTACAGCTGGGTGAGGGACAGATCTTCTTCAAGGGAGTAGTTCTAAACAGGCTGACTAGAGGCCAGTGAATGAACTGGCACTAAGGGACATCTAGGTAAAAGCTTGACTTGATAGGCCTTAACATATATGACAGAATGCATGAAATTTGGTGGGGGAGGCTATGGGGGATGTGGATGGGGAAGGGGGTCTAAATATGATTAAGCTGTATGAAATGCACAAAAAACTCAATAAAAATAAACATTAAGAATTTGAAAAAGAGAAATACAGCAGGCAGATAGCTTTTTTAAAAAAAATATTATAATGGACCTGGGAGGTCGCTCAGTCAGTAAAGTGATTGCTGCGCAAGCAGGAAGCCTGAGTTCAATGCCCAGCACCTGTGTAAAAGCTGGTGTGGTAGTGCCTGTAAGGAGACAGAAAGCAGGAAAGGAGATGGAAAACTAACCTTCTACAGAGCAAGCAGACCATAAACCTGAGAGGGCACCCCCAAGCCTGCCATGGCCCAGGGGTCGAGGAGGTGGGTACTCCTCGAAGCCCGGGATCTGGAAGACAGTGCACCCTCCCTTACAGACTCAGCGTTTTTATTTTTTCTCCCTTTGGGGAGGAGGAAGGGGTTTGCGGCTGAGGTTGTATCATATCTGGCAGGTGGGTAAGGGTGGGCTGCCCCACTAAGGTGGGGGTTGAGGAGGGCAGTTCAGTCATGCAGGGCTCTGGTCCAGGGAGTGCCCTGCGATTGGAATTGAGTCATATCAGAGGGGCCACCGGGTAGAGAGGTTGTGAGAGAGGAGTTGTGAGACAGTCTTCTGGGAAAGTCACCAGGGAGTGGTGACCATGTGAGAAGGATTCAGGACCCAAGATTGCCCCTTTAGTGCTCACCTGTAATCCTAGCCAAGGGAGGCAGAGACAAGGGTCCCTGAAGCTGGATGGCCAGCCAGTCTAGATGAATTAACAAGTCCCAGGTCCCAGTGAGCGATCCTGGCTCACAAAGCAAGGTGTATGCCCCCTGAGGCATGACACCTGAGGCTGACCTCTAGCCCCCACATGCAAGTACACAATGTGCTCACCCATACCTGTACACATTAAACACCACCCCCAACAACCATACACCAAAGAGACAGGGTTCAGGGAAAAACTCTTGTCCTGAAAACGGGAAAGGAAACTGGCATGAGTGTCTGGGAGGAGAATTAGGCCACCGGTGGGAAAGTGTTCACCCACCAAGACCATCTCCAGGTACTGCGTTTAAAGAAATGATCACGGACTGATAAGTCAGATGTGGCCTGTCCCTTACAGTGGGGTGTTGCTTAGCTTTACTAAAGAAGGGATTCTGACACACTGCAGCATGGAGGGACTGTGCTAAGTGCACTAAGCTAGCCACCAAAAGATAGGTGCTGTCTGATTCCACTCATGCCTGTGACTAGAATAATCACATCTATAGAGACAGGAAGCCAGTTGGTTCTCAGCCTCTGGGGTGAGAGAAGGGAATGAGGAGCTGGTTGTTTAAAGGGTATAGCATTTCGAGGCTGGAGAGATGACTCAGTGGTTAAGAGTGCTGGCTGTTCTTGCAGAAGACCTGGGTTCGAATCCCAGCACCCACATGGCAGTTAACAACTGTTGGTAACTCCAGTTCCAGGGGATCTGATGCCCTCTTCCATCCTCTGTAGGCACTGCATGACACAGGTGTGCTTACACACATGCAGGCAATACACTCATACACATAAAAATCAATCAGTAAATGGAAATTTTAAAAAGGTACAGCATTTTAACTTTGTGAGATCAAAGACTTCTGAGGCTGAATGGAAGGAATATTGACACAGCAATGTAAACACGCCAGCCGTGCACCTAAAAACTGCTAAAATGGTGTTTTGTGCTACATGTTTTCTACCACAATAGAAAGAACTGGGAAAAAAGGGGACTAAACATAAATGTACACAAAGACCCAGCTGGGAGGACTTTTGCTGTAAATGTTCAACCACAGATTGGCTCAAATAAGTGGCAGTCCGTTCACAGAGCTGGACGCCGTGTAACCATCGAGATGGTGTTGGACAACACTGTTCAATCACACAGAAAGTGTTCATAATGCATTGGGTGGGAAAAATGCTTCCAAAACATTATGTTCAACACCAATCAGAGCCAAGCTCTGCCTGAATGCCTACATCCACATTAAGCTTCCTGGGGTCTTACAGACCTTTGTTTTCCCAGTGCAAGGACAGTGCTGACACCCAGTGAGTGCTAAGGGTTTGTTCAAGGCTTGAATAAAGGACTGTGGAAGAACCAACCAGAGGGGTGACTTCAAACCCCTCAGCTGCATGCGGTTGATCTTAATTTCCTTCCTTTTGCCCACCTTTGTGGTCTAAATGTCCAACACAGAACATTGATGGGTTTTATAGCAACAGATCTAAAGCTGTTCAGGCAGTTGTTTAAAGCAGTTGTGGGTCATCTAAACCACAAACACAATTACTTTTAAAAGCTATGAACTATTTAAAATAATAAAGTGAAAGCCTGAAAAAAATTCGGCCTCAGTGTGCCTTGGAGTTAAGGCTGCCTTACACCGCTTGTGCACCAGTGTGCGCATGCCCCACCACACGGGCCGGGTAGGGGCACGGTAACTCTAAGCACAGAATTGGACCCCTCCTTGGCCTCTGCTGTCTCCTCTGGATGTGGGTTGCAGCCTTGGTAAAACCTGGCTCCCCAGATGCCCCTTGCAGCATGCCAAGGGCCCGGGAAGGCATGGCAGGGCTGGGGAAGAATCCGTATCGCCACTTGACAGACAAGTGGTTGACATCATGTTTCTGGAGCCAGTGGGGTTGAGGGGGTTGGGGAAGGTTTTTGTTGGTTCTATGCCCCCATCTCTGCCTGAGACCCCAGATTTTTTCCCTAGCCCTGTTCCAACACTGCTGAGTTCCAGTCATCTGTGGACAGACAGATGGGGGAGGCAAGGCTCACAAGCCTCTGCTGTTTTGTAGCACCGTATAGAGCACAGTTCCTACCAGAATGATCAACAACTGCTCTCGAGGTCTGGTGAGACCTGTTTCTCCTTGGACCCGGGGATGAGTCCCAGCTGACCCACTCGCTCTCCCAGCACAAGAGCCTGTCCAGGCCCATCAGGAAGATGGGAGGCCTGCAGCTTGATCATCACAAGACAGCTGCTGACATGACCCAGGCTCTGCTTTCAACCCAAAGCAAGATGAGGATGTGGAAAAAAAAAATGAGCCGGCTTTATTTTGTAGAGCAATTGTAGGTTTACACGAAAATGGAGTGATGTACAGAGAGTTCCCACATGCCATAGCTACCTCCCTTCCCCTCCCCCCTCCCCTCCCCTCCCTTCTCCTCCCCTCCCCTTCCTGTGAACATCTTGCATTGTGTTGCATGCTTATTACACTTGATGAGCCTTAAGACTCTCTTTTTGCCGTGCGTGGTGCCTGTAGCCCTAGCACTTGGGAGGCAGGGGAAGACCTGGTCTACATAGTGAGTTCCAGGCCAGCTGGGGCTACAGGGAGATCTTGTCTCAAACAAACAAACAAAGGGTTTTTAAAAAATTTATTTTTAATTTTATGTATTGTGTGTGTCTGTATGTGATGATGAGCTGTCAGATGAGTGCAATGCCTGCAGAGGCCAGAAGAGGGTGTCTAATCCCCTGGTGCTGGAGTTACAGGCCATTGTCAACTGCCATGTGGGTGCTGGGAACCAAACTTGGGTCCTCGCCAAGAGTATCAAGGGCTCTTAACCACTGAGCTGTCTCTCCAGCCCCTTAGGATTTTTTTTAAGAACCAGAAGGAATTATCTAGTCAATGTTTTACACCTTCACTATCTTTCATTTGAGACCATGCTTGAAGGGATGTTTGTCTACCAAACAGATTTTGCTACAAACAGGAGACATCTGTATACTCAGGTTCATTACATGCTGCTTACAAGAGCCAAGTTATGGCATCAGCTTCAGTACCCCTCAACAGCTGAATGGATAAAGAAAATATTATATATATATTTTTTAAAAAATATTTTGTACATATATATTTTCTTTATCCATTCAGCTGCTATGTATATATATACATATTATATATGTATATATGTAATATGTATTCACACACTATAGAGTATCATTCAGCTATAAAGGAGAAATAGTTATCTGCAGAAAACGAATGGAACTGGAAAGGATCATACTAAACAAAACAAGCCAGACACAGAAAGACACAGATGACACATTTTCTCTTACATGGGAAAGCTTCAAAACATTCTAAAAAGCAGAAGGAGACTTTTTAAGGACTGGGAACAGGATGGGGAAGGGCCACAGGAGAGAAGGTGGGTGGGCATGATCGGTGTACAGTGGTACTTGTATGGAAATACCATAGAGTCCACTAATCCACACAATCAATATGCTAATTATAATGTCAAGAACTCGTTCTTTTTCACTATCTGCCCTTTGGTCAAGCAGGACCAGCTCCAGGGATCTTCCTGTGGCTGATGGCTGTCCTCCCGGCTGTCTCCTCTCCTCCTTTGTGGGTGTGCTTCTCCCAGCAGGCAGGCGCTGTGTCGTCACCAACAGAACTGGGACAGAGCTATTTGAACAGCTGCTGCTGCTGCTTACAGGCTTCTTCTCTCTGGCTTTTCTTTCTCTTTCCTACAGAGCACAGGACTTGCCCCATCCTGCTGGCTTGGGCTTGCTATGCTATGCTGAGAATAGGTCTCTATTTCAGACTGTTCTGTACCCTGACTTATCCACATGCACCTGGCAAAAGACCTGAGATTCTCACTGTTTGTTCAGTGTGAATCCTTGGGGCATTGTTTGTGATATCTAAAGGCTGAAAACAACCTAAATGTCCACTAGCAGATAAATGGCTACAGATCGAGACATAGCTGACCTGTGGAACCCCGCACAGGCATTCAAACAAGAAAGCTTACTTTTTATTCAGAACTCAGAGGATGGTGCAGAGGTTTCCTATCTATCCCCTCTGCTCCCTCACATATGATCTGCACTTCTAGCGTCTCTCACCAGAAAGGTACATTGGTTACAACTGATGGATGAACATGCAGCATCATCTCCTTTGCATACACACACACAGTCTTCCTGTCAGCATCCCTTAGCAGAGAGGTGCACTGGTTATGACTGACAGATGATCCCCAGGATTCATAGTCTATACTGGGTGTCACATGTGCTCTGTAGATTCTGTGGGTTTAGACAGGTATGCAATGACATGCACCCACAGTGTGTAATACAGAGCAGCTCCACTATCTTAACAGAAAGCTTTTTTGTGGAAAAAAATTTAAGGTGTTGGAGAGATGGCGCAGCAGTTAAGAGCACTGGATGCTCTTGCAGAGGACCTGGATTCGATTCTCAGCACCCACATAGCAGCTAACAACCATCTGTAACTCCAGTTCCAGGGGAAGCCAACACCTTCTTCTGACCTTGGGGGGCATTACATGACATGGGTGCACTTACATACATGCAGGCAATACACTCATACATAGAATAAAAATAATAAATAAAAACTATATATAAGAAGAAATTTAAATATTCCATTTGCTAATACTGTTTCTGTAAAACGTGGCTGGAGGACATGGGTTTGAATGCTTAGGAAATGGTCAGGGTGGGAGGAGGTTTTTGGTGCCTTTGTGTTGTTCTGTTTGAGAAGGGGACTTGCTACGTGGATCACACAAACCTGCAATCCTCCTGCCTCAGCCTTCTGTGGGATAGATTTCAGGCTGGGGTTACAAGTCTGTACCACCACGCTCCTTTTCGTACATTTTAAATGTATTTATCTGTGACTAGAAAGATGGCTCAGTAGTTAGGAGCACTTGCTACTCTTGCAGAGACCCTGGGTTCAATTCCCAGCACCCATATGGCTACTAACAACCATCTGTAACTCCAGTTCCAGGGGATCTGACACCATTTTCTGGCTTCTGAAGGAACTAGGTACACATATGGTGCACATACATACATGCAGGCAAAATGCTATCATCATCATTATTATTGTGTGTGTGATAATTATTATTGTTGTGTGTATGTGTGTTTGCACATGTGCGTGTGAAGGCAGGTGTGTGCGTGGTGCTTCTCCTGTCTCAGTCTTCCATCTCGCTCTGGTACTGGGATTACAGATGCACACCACCACATCCAGCTTTTTTACCTGGGTTCTGGGGATTAAACTCAGGTGGTCAGGCTTGCTGTTTCCCCTGCTGAGCCATCTCACTAGCCCACCCTTTTTCTCACATGTTGATGTTAGAACCATGTGAAAGCATTGCCTGTTCAGAACATAAATCAATAAATAACTACAATGTAACCGCTTAATTCATTTTCATTGTATTGTAACTAAAATGTCAAATAAGCCCTAGCCAGATTTCCAATGTAGACTCCCTGAACTCAAAAAGCTGCCAGCTGTGGGCAAAGCAACTCGGGTTGAGCCGTCTTGTGGCCTCCATATCCAGGGATCAGCTGGGCCACAACCTCCTCTGGCCTGTCTGGCCTGCTAGGCCCAGGCTAGGCCCTGTCTCCATCTGCCGCCCCAGACAGGCACGCTGCTCACTGCTGCCTTCCTGCCAACTGTGCATCCAATTACACCAGAATCACTAATTGCCCGTGGTGGGGCTCTTCCACAGTCACAAGCATTAACCGAAGACACACCTAAGGAGCCATCCACTATCTGCGCTCGCAAATCCAGGATTTAATTATGCTCTGGCAGAAAGGAGCAAACCACACGAGATGACTGAGGACTCAGAGCCTGCAAAGATCCACGTTCTCACAGGGCCTGGCAGAGCTGCCTCTCTCCACTTACCTGGGATCTCCCCAGGAATCAGCAATGACCAAGGGACACAAGGAAGGGAGTCTGCATTCTTTCAGAACATGCTGTGTGCCTGGCTGACCCAAGTATGTTCAAATCCATCATCTCCCCTAATCCTTACAGTCGCTGCAGGAGACAAAGGTTCTGAGAGACCATGTGACTTGGCAAGCAGTGGGTAGGAACCAGTTTTGTGAGACACAGACCAACACATTTCCACCACAGCGTCGTTTGTGTTGTGTTTTCCCGATTTCAAAATATCAACACATTATTTCATTTCATGTTTAAAAAATATTTTATTTTTATTTTATGTGTATGAGTGTATTGCCTGTATGTATGTGAGTGCACCTGTGTCCTGCCATGCCGCGGAGGTCAGAAGAGGGCTTTGGATTCCCCTGGAACTGGAGTTAAGGACGGTTCGTAGTGGCCATGTGGGTGCTGGGAATCGAACCTGGGTCCTCTGCAAGAGCAGTCAATGCTCTTAACCACTGAACCATCTCTCCAGCCCACATTATTTCATTTTAATATCACGTCTGTTGATTACAAGAACAGCATGTAGTATCTGAAGCCTGGAGGGTTTGTGGTGTGCATAGCCCTAGGTGTGGGTCTCATGCTCCCAGCCTCGGGCAGGGGGCAGGGGAGTTGTGGATCTGGCCCGTGAGAGGCTGGCCCTCCCTGGTGCCCCATTGCCTGGGTTACCTCCTGAATTTACTGCCTCCCAGCTGTACCAGATTCCTCGCTCAGGTTCCTTGCTTCTCACCAAAGGTGCCTAATGGGGAGTCACAGGTTTAAATGGTATTTAAAAATATATGTAGAAGCTCCTTCATGTGGGGCAGAGTTCCCAGGAGTTGCTCTTTTCCTGAGACTTTTTTTTTCCTCTAGAGTCACACTGGCTTGTGTTTTTCCTTTCAGAGCCACTTTGATAGATTAATTGGAAAAAATGGCCCCAATGATTCATAATTTCTCTTCCCATGTCTAGCTGGGTATTGTGGTACATCTTTAAATCCAGCACTGGGGAGGCAGAGGCAGGCAGATCTCTGTGAGATCAAGGCTAGCCTGGTCTCCATAGTGAGTTCCAGGCCAGCTGGGGCTACAGGGAGACCTTGTCTTTAAAAAAACGGAAAAAGAGGTACAGCCTAGGGGACAGTGACATGGCTCAGGAGGATAAAGGCACTTGTTGCCAGGTCTGATGATCTGAGTTCAGTCCCCAGAACCCATACTGTAGAAGGGGAGAATCAACTTCTGCAGATTGTCCTCTGACAGAATATGCACTGTGGCACGGAGTGGGGGAGAGAGAGAGAGAGAGAGAGAGAGAGAGAGAGAGAGAGAGAGAGAGGAGAGAGAGAGCGCTCTTGGAGCTGGGCTAACCTTACACAGTTCAGCTGACGGGGTAAGACAGCAGTGATGTGTGTCTGTACCAGGTCTGGTTTTTACATAGTTTTGCTCCTTTCCTTGGATCCCTGCCACAACCTTGTGATAAAGCTCAAGCTATCTTGTTGGATGGATGGTGAGTACATATAGCCCACTCACCCTTTCACCCCAGATGACAGGCAGCCCACTCATACGTATGGTAAGGCCAATTAAGGCCAATTAGACCAACCAATACCCAGCAGACCATGAGCAGGCTCAGCTAAGACCATCTGAGCCTGGGCCAGATAGATCAACAGAGCCTCCTACTGATTTGTGAGCACTGACATGTTTTAGATCACCTAAGTTTGGGGGTGATTTTGTTTCAAAGCAGCAGATAACTGATGCAGACATTCTGTAATTTGTTCTCAGGTGACAGTAGTATTGGGCACAGTATGCTCCCATTTTCAACTATGTCCATGACCCCTGTTACTCTAGCCTGTTTTTATTTTTTTAAGCAACTAACAAATGTGTCCCACATGTTTCTGTTTCCCTGGGGACAGATCTCATTCTGGCTTGGAAGCCAAGCACAAGGGGCAGGACCAGGGAGCCACTTTGTTTTGGACAGATGTTACCCAAGAAGCTTTGTACAAGCTTCCTACGCTCCCCAAATTTAAAAGCTTTCCATATGTGCAGTGGCATGTCACAGAGAGACTGAGCTGCAGAGCCCCAGATCTTCTCTTTGTTTCAGCTAAAAAATACTCCCTGGGCGAGTATGGTTCAGTGGGTAAAGGCGCCTGCTGCCAAGCCTAGTGACCTGTGTTCAGTCCGAGACAAACATGGTGGAAGGCGAGAACCGACTCCTGCATGTTGTCTTCTGACTTCCACACGTGTGCTGTGACTTGCATCACACATAAGAAATAAATGTAGCAAAAGTTTTTTTTTTTTTTAAACTGCACACACTCCCAGTACACCAGTGTGAGGCTCCTGGGTGGTTTTCAGACAGGTCCATATCCCATGCCTGCCTGGGCTGGGCCCTAGAAGAACAGAGCCATCCACACAGCTCATGATATCGGAGTGTGGAAAGGGGACCGGGCTGAGGGTATTGTGTTGGGTTCCTAGTCCTGTGCCACCAGCATCCAGCTCTCCAACCAGTTTCAGGAAGCTGAGCTGAAACCCCACTTCCTGACCTGTTAAAATGTGCTCCTCCCCCCTTTTAAACGATTTTTTTCTTTTTAATTTTATGTTTGAGTGTTTTGTCTGTGTGTATGTAAGTGCAATACATGCACGCAATGTCCCCAGAGACCAGAAGAGGGCATTGGATCCACTGGAACTGGAGTTACAGACAGTTGTGAGCTGCCATGTGGGTGCTGGGAACTGAACCTGGGTCCTCTGCAGGAACACCCAGTTATTTTATTCTTAACCATGTATATATGTGTGTCTTTATATGTGCACATTAATACTGGAGTGGTCACAGAGGCGTCAGATCCCCTGGAGCTGGGACTATAGGTGACAATGAGCCACCTGACGTGGGTGTTGCGAATGGAACTCGGGTCTGATGGAAGAGCAGTACTTGCTCTCTCCAGTCCCATTTCTTAAGAACATGAATATCAGACTAGTGAGACAGCGCACTCTACTGTGTGTGGAGCTGCTGCTTTTCTAATACTGCCCGTGGGTGCACACCAAGACTGCCTCACTGCCCGTGGCTGGGTGAAGTAACACCATCTTTCTGAAGAGCAATTAGGTAACTTTCAAAACACGTCTCTACCCTCCAACCCATTGGACGCCGGATGCTCCTGCCCCTTCAGTCTTCCTTTAAAGCAAAGATCTGTTCTCTTAGTTTTTCATGACAGTGTTACTGTGAACAGTGTATCCTTTCCCCCAAATACCCAGTGTTAAGATGACAAGGGAAACTATATTGTCCAACGGATTAATGGGAATAGAAAGAAGCAATTTTAAATGATATCGTGCATAGATGGCCTACTGTCAGCCTCTCAGGCTCCAAATGGCATTCTCCACCTAAGGGAAACATGGGGCTTTCTGCAGAGTGGCAGATCCCAGGCACAGCATAGGAAAGTTCTAGATAAGCTTGGGATTTCCTGCCCGTAGGAAAAACATGTTCTAAAGCTAATGGGGAGAATTTAAAATGGGGGACACAAAGAAAGTGGGCCCTTAACAACAAGAGAAGGAACAGTAAGACCATTTGCAAATCACCATATCACCATTTGCAGCTACTGCTATAAGCCAGGCAAGGGTCACTCAAGCTTCCTACACACTGCTGAAGTTTTGTTGGGGAGTAGAAAATTTGCAGTGAATTCAGGTATCACCTTACCTATGAGGCATTTAGTAACAGTATTTATTAACTACAGCTTCATAGAGGAGAGATCTGGCAGAAGTCAAGTGTGTGTGTGTGTGTGTGTGTGTGTGTGTGTGTGTGTGTGTAAGAAAAGAGTGTGCACAGGCCTGAGCATGCCATGCTGAGGCCACTGGAGGGTATCAGGGTATCACTTTCTACCTCATTCCCCAGGACAGGGTCTCTCACTGGAACTCTGGGGCTAGGCTGACAGCCAGCAAGATCCTAGGACCCTCCTGTCTCTGCCCCCTACAGTGCTGGGGTTATAGTTAGTGTGTGGTCACATCCAGCTTTTCACATGAGTGCTGAGGGTTCAAATTCAGTCCTCATGCTTGTGTAGCAAGCATTCTTACCCATTAAGCCATCTGCCCAAACCCCAGAAATCATTTGAATTAAGTGGTCAAACAGCCTAGCTGATGTCTGTACCTCCTGAATTGATACATGTTCCCAACATCTCCTATGCTGTGCTCTTCCTCAAAATGTTGATTCTGAATCATGGGAAACAGACAAAGCCACATCCTGGGTTACTCTACCAGAAATCTGCCTCATGCTTTTCAAAATACCAACACAGGAAGGGCCACAAAAGGCAGGACGTCACGCTATAATAGAGGAAACCAAACACATGAAAGAACCATATGAAACCTTAGAGCTTCCAGCCTGGATCATAAAAACGTAACAGCAACTTACAAAGGACTCTTTTTGGACTGCTGGGAAAAACTGGATCTGCGCTGTCCACAGGTAATACCGTACACCGACTTAAGTTCCTTGGGTGTGTCATTGATATTGTTGCTATCTAGGAGCGACTTTTCTGAGATTCAAGGTATCATGAAGTCTAAGTTTCCCTGAAAGGGCAGAGAATGAGGCACAGTGTTAACACTGGAGGAATCTAAATGAAGGGCATATGGATATTCACTTATTTTTTTCTACTTTTTTGTAAGTTTGAGAGTTTTCAGGCCTACTTTCCTAAATACTGTAAGTTGTACTGGGAAGTCTTTACAATATTATTACATATTATGTCAGTAAAGAAGGTATAAAGTTGTGTTTTTGGGATTCAGAAGATGGCTCATTGGGTAAAGTGCTTGTTGCCCAGGTATAAGGACCGAAGTTCAGATTCCCAGCTTCCACATAAAAAGCCATGTGTGAGGCCAGATGGGGTGGCGCACATCTTTAGTCCCAGCACTTGGGAGGCAAAGGCAGGCGGATCTCTGTGAGTTCAAGGCCAGTCTTGTCTACATAGTGAGTTCCAAGCCAGCTGGGGCTGCAGGGAGACCCTGTCTCAAAAAGACAAAAA
>NW_008358490.1:1301263-1311610 GCF_000622305.1 Nannospalax galili
GTGTGTGTAATACAGGGCATAGGGAGCAAAGGCATGTGGATCCCCAGAGCTTGCTGGCCAGCCAGGCAAGCATATGTGATAAACTCCAGGTTCAGTGAAAGACTGTCTTAAAAATAAGGTGGAGGGGCTGGAGAGATGGCTCAGTGGTTAAGAGCACTGGCTGCTCTTGCAGAGGACCTGGGTTCAAGTCCCAGCACCCAAAAGGCAGCTAACAACTGACCATAATTCTAGTTCCAAGGGATTCAATACCCTCTTCTGACCTCTGTGGGCATTGTACAACACAGATGTACTTACATACATGCAGGCAATACACTCAGACATATACAATATAAAATATAAAAAATAAGGTGGAAACCTGATGTTGACTTCTGACCTGCAATCATATATGCATGCACAGGTGAACATACCCCTACAACATGGATACTCTGTACACACAGAGTTGTATGTTCATCTGGATACACATTCAGTGAGTGGCTGCTGTTTTTAACCCTTCATTATACCTTTCTTTTTGTCTTGATTTTTAGGCACCACTGGGAATGGAATCTAGGACTTTGTACATGCCACACAAGTACTCCCACCAAACTCCCCCAGACCTCTGACCCACCTTCTTTAACTTGAAGTCCCCCTTTTTATATTTTTATTTATTTTGTGTTTATGAGTGTATTGCCTGCATGTATGTTAAGTGTACTCATGTCATGCAATGACTCTGGAGGTTAGATGGCATTGGATGCCCTGGAACTTAAGTTATGGTTGTTAGCTGCCATGTGGATGCTGGGAACCACAGCAGGTCCTCTGCAAGAACAGCAGGTACTCTTAACTGCTGAGCCATCTCTCCAGCCCAAGACCCCTTATTTTTATGTTCCTCATCCCTCCTTCATTCTGTTCCTAAGGTGTGGACATGGCATATGCATCGCACCCTTTGGTCCCCAAGGACCCAACGTGGCACACATCTCAATTTAGTGCAGCTGGAGTCAAAGGTCATCAGCATTTGGGAGGACCTGCTAGGAAAAGGCAGACCTCTTTCCACAGGGCAGCCAAGCTGACCAGAGCCAACTGGCCAAAGAATAGTGGCCATCTTTGGAGCAGCGTTGCTGTGGATCAAACTGACACAGAAGAAAGAGAAGCTAAGAGGCAAGAGACGCAGCTCAGTGTTGGAGCAACTGGCTAACACAACTGGGCAAGTGAACCTCTGGGCTGCTTTTCTGCTTATGCTACTTTGAGTTGGGTGTTCATTTCTCACACTCAAGGAGTCCTGCTTACAACAGTAGGGAAATGCCCAGAAAGGTCTGTTTCCCATCACTGCCTCCAAGTTACTGTAAAGACAGCTACAATACATAGTCATTGCATGCTCGTCTGGGCACTTTGGTGAGGCCCTCTGGGTGGGTTCTCACAAGGCTGAGTCTATGAGTCATCCAGACCTGTGGTCTCATTAGGAGGATCAACTTGGGGAAGATGTTGCTTCAAGCTTATCCAGGTTACTGATGGAACTTGGCCCTGGATTTCTGCTGGCTGACCGTTGGAAGCTACTGGAAGGTCCTACATGTTAGTCAGTCCCTTGGCCACATGGGATCCCTCAACATAGCTACTCACTTCAAGCTGTAAGGGACAATCCTACTAGCTAACAGGATCTTTAAAAAAAATGTGTGTGTCTATGTGCCCACATTCCACAGCATGTGTGTTGAGGCCTGTTCTTGCTTTCCGCCTTGTTTGAAGCAGGGTTACTTCTGTTGTTTGCCTGTGTACGTGCCAGGCTGGCTGGCCCTGGTGCTTTCAGACTCCCCTATCTCTGCTTCTCATCTTGCTGTGTCGTGCTGGGTTCACAGGCTACCTCGTTGGGCTTTTACATGGGTTTTGGGGATCTGAACTCAGGTTCTCACAGCGGTGTGACAAACATTTTGCCCACTGAGCCATAAGGTGGAATCTAATAATGTAATCATGAAACTGACCTCTGCCACAGTTTACGCCACAGGAGTTACATTTCAGTATTGCCACAGTCTGTGGGTCAGAAGCCACAGCCCCCACCTGCACACCCAAGAAAGAATGGCATCAGGGCATGGCTGCAGGGGGCAGGAAGTCAGAGTATGTTCATCACAGAGGGACAGGAAAAATGCGCTCAAATCCACCATGGCTACTTTCCCCACCCCTCAGCATGTACTTACTGAATTCTAAAGTGGTCTGTGTGGTTATAGCACACCTTCCTAAGTCAACAATGCTGTCACTAGGGAATGGGGAAGAGGGACAGATCTGAGGGGCATATAGTCTTGCTTAATATTTTACAATGAGCATGATTTGTGCATTGTGTGATTAAGAAATATAATTAAAAAAGGAAATTGTGGGGCTGGAGGGATGAATCAGTGGTTAAAAGCACTGGTTGTTCTTGCAGAGGATCCAGGAGGTTTGGTTCCCAGTACCCACATGGTGGCTAACAACCATCCATAACCAGTTCCAGGGGATCTGATGCCCTCTTCTGGCCTCTTCAGTTACTGCAAGCATGTGGTGCACTTACATACATGCAGGCATGACACATTTAAAAAAAATGGAAATTGCAGACTAGGGGTGAAGCTTTGTGGTAGAGCATGTACTTAGCGTGCTGATGTTCTGGGTTCAACTTCCAGCACATATAATAACAAAGAGAAAAGAAACACGACTGTGTGTGCAGTGTGACTCCCACTAAAGCCTCTCTCCCGCCACTTCTGGCCTTTCTAGACATACATAATCGAGGAAAAGACTAGAAGGAAACTGGCCAAAATATGACAGTTGATTAGCTTGGACAAGTGGGACTGAGAATGAATATTTCCTTGTTTAAACTTCTTTGTATTTTTCACAATTAAGGAATATTACTCTAATAATGAAAAGAAAACTCAAGTGATTTGAAATGCTTTCAGGTCCAATTTTATGGCTAAAAATAAAGTAAATGCTCTTGTTTACCTGCTGCGGGAAGGCAATTTCCTGCCTGGGTGGCTGGTGGAGTGTCTGTGCCTGGAGTCTAAAGACATCACTCAGACCTAAGCCGGGACACACACCTGCTTCCTCACACTGATGGAGAACAATTACCTCTCATCAGAGTGCAGCTGGCTCTGCCCCAGGACTGAGTGCTATTTGACAAAATATGGCAGATTTTCTCCAGCGACTAAAAGCTATTAGGAGCTTCTAGCTAAGATGTGCAGCAGGCTGTGTGCCAGACAGATCTGAGGGACTGCCTGTTTGTAACAAGTAGCCCAAATCCACACCTCGAGAAAACAAACAGATGTGTGACCCCACTTGTGAGACTGGAGGACCTCAGTGGCTGTCTAAACCTGTCTGCCTGGCTAAATTTTCTGTAAATTTTATGGAATTGAACAGGGAGAGCCTTTGTCTGTTACCTATGGTCAAAACAGAACACTGAACACCGACTCCCAAGTCAGGTGTAGGTAGTGGCACAGTGAGGGAGGATGGGGCTTCTGGTAGGCCTGGGTCTGTGCTGTAAGTGGGAGGGAGGCTAGTGAACTGGGAGCCAGCTCTAGGTGTGCAGAGCTGGGGGCTATCTGGCACCTGGCAACTCGGATGACTATCATCTAGAGGAGGGTCCCGTGCTGCTACTGGTAGAGCAGCAGAGGTCTCTCAGCAAGCATAATGCCTAACAGGCTGTTCAGATTTCTGTGTTCCTGAGTGGCCTTGTCAAGCAGCCTTCCAGATTGTTTATGTTCCCACGGGGAATGCAGACTGGCCGTCAGCAAGGCCATCCTGCGCTTTCTTGGTCTCCTGGCTTAGAAGGAACATAGCATCAATAAAATTGACATTTGAGTAGACTTTATAACTTCAAAATTGCTCTTTTGACAACTGTGCCATTCTCTCCATTTTTAAGGAGAAAGGAGAGGGTTAGAGTGGCGGTGCCTTGCCCAGACTGAAGCCTGAGCCACCCAGTCAGACACAGTAGCATCTGCCTTCAGCTTCTGGGTTTTTGCCACACATCATTTCTTAATAGTTCTGATTTTGAAATAGATGGTTTTCTACGAATCTGTCTTGAGTTCTTTTAAATTTATTGCATTTATTTGGTGGGGGAGGCACATGCCTGTGGTGGTCAGAGGACAACTTGCAGGAGTCAGTTTTCTCCTTCCACCACATGGGTCCTGGGGATCAAACTCAGAGCTTCAGACTTGGTGGCAAATGCCTTAACCAGCCGAGCCACCTTGCTGGCCCATGCCTTAAAGATTCTAAGAAGCGCCTTGCACATAGTGCAGGATTATGTTCTGGGATGTTATGTTATAGATTTGGAGAACTGTAATGAGAGGGATGTGAAGCCTAGGGTCCAGCTGGAGTGATGGTGCAGCAAGTACTCATCACTTGGGACACTGTCAGTATTTTGCCACTATAAGCAAATGACTTCAAAATTAATGGCATTCTTCTGCCAGCCTCACCTCTTAAAAGGGTCTCAACCTGCTAGAGCGACACCACCAGCTGGAGACCATGTGTTCAAACACAATGAGCTGTGGGGACAGTTTACATTCAAGCCGTAACAGTTTGGGGGTTCCAGGAATGGAAAAGGAATTTCCCGAGACAAGTTTACCCTGTCCCCCTTTTTTTTCCCAGAGCTGAGGACCGAACCCAGCTAGGCAAGCGCTCTACCACTGAGCTAAATCCCCAACCCCTCTATCTTTATATGGATTTTCTGGATGTTACATGTCAGAAACATGACAGGGCAGACAACTCCTGCATGCTATGGCGATGTCATGAACAAAGGGGCAGTAGTGGTCATTCATGCTAGTCCAAGTCGGCTGTGAACAGCCTTTGTGTTCATAGCTTTGCAGCTGCACTGGCCTTTAGCTACCAGTACAGTTTCTCTCTTTCCCATCTACCTGGTCTGCCTCTTACACCCCCAGAGATTTCTACACTTAATCCTAAGAGGCCGAAGAGGATGAAGACCTGGCTCTCTGTCACATCTTTCCTTTAGGACAGTCACAGCCCCTCAGCCTCCCAGCCCCTGACTGTCCTCCTGGGCTTCTCTAGCTCCTTTTCCCTAGTTTCCAGGACCCAACTGGCCCTGGCACAAGGAGGCCAGAGCCCAGTAGAGCCGAGGAATGTGCAAACTCTACAGGTGAGCTGGGCACCCAGCTTTTTAAAGCTGGACTGAGGCCCTGCACATTCTATTCCCTCAGCTACTGAACTTACGACATTTCCAACAGGTTTTTAAAAAGTCAGGCTTGCCGGGCGTGGTGGCGCACGCCTTTAATCCCAGCACTCGGGAGGCAGAGGCAGGTGGATCTCTGTGAGTTCAAGGCCAGCCTGGTCTACACAGTGAGTTCCAGGACAGCTGGGGCTACAGGGACAACCCTGTCTCAAAAAGACCAGAAAAAAGGGTTTACTCTGCAGCAGTAGAAATGGCAGTTTTCACAAAGCGGGAAAGGGAACTTTTAAAATAATCTCATTGTCCAACTGACACCTATAAAACACAAAGCAGAAGAACTTGGTGCACGCACTTGAAGCCCCTTTAACCAGATGTGCTGAACTTAGGACACAGGTTCGGACCTTTAATTAGGTCAAGAAGTTTCACAGTATCTGAGGATAAAGCGAATGGCAACACTTTAAACACCTCCCAGTTTGTTAGTGGTCAAGAGTAATGAAACTGAAACTCAATTAAAGACTTAACTGAAGAAAAACAATCCCGGAAACACTTAGTCAAACCATTTCCAAAGCCAAGAATGTGTAGACTGAACAAAAGATTTACAGACACCCCAACAAAAGCCAGGAGGATGTCGAGACGAGACGGGAAGTCTGGCGGTGCACGATGATGAGCACGCACTGTTTTCCATTTTAAGGATGTAACCTGGTTTTAATCATTTTCCAGAAATGTTTCCAAATTAGGAGAGGGGCAAAAAAAACAAAAAACAAAACAAAACAAAAAAACCAACAAAAACTCAAAGCCCATTAATAAGACTGAACTCCTACTGCTTGTTTGAGATAGATCTGACTTCACAGCTCAGACTGTGACGGACTCGTCTTGAGTCAGGAAGGGGCCACAAACCCCACAGATCCAGTGATGCTCTCTTTGTCAAGCCCCTCAAGTTTCCTTTGCTGATGTGCAACTTTCTGCCTTTTTCATTCCTGCCACAGTGAAAGCGGAAAAAAGCATAAACACCTAACACGACCTTTAAAATGTCAATTGATTGTAAACAATAAGAGACACACACCCATAATGTACAGGGGCTGAGAGCTTGTCAAGGGGCACACGGCAATGCTACATCAGGAATCAATGGCTATGTTTTCAGCTAGGCATTAAGCGACCAATCAAAGACAAGCCCAAGAGGGAGAGCTGTTCCCACACACAGGCCAAGATCCACATGGACTAGTTACATAGGAGGAGACCACCAGGCCGGAAAAAGAATTCGCACGTTTGGACAGGAAGATGGAAGGAACAATTCCAGGATCATGCTGGTCTCACAGAGAACACCCTGCAAAGAAGAACTAGCCCTCAGCATTGGGGTGCGGAGAAAACACGTTTCCTACATGCTACACGTAGGGGCTAGGGACGTAGTGAGCCAACTCCAGAAAAGCTGGAGAAAAGCAGAAGACTGAGGAGAGTGTGGGGAACGAGTGACTGCTGCTGCAACTTCCGGTCCCATGTCCCTGAAGTCCATCTGGAAAGGTCTGGATTAACGGGGGATGAAAAACTGTTATTTACAAAAAAGAAAAATGCAAAGTCAGTTTTATTTCTGTATTTATAAAAAGATTTACACTGATCAGGTCTTCAACATGTAAAAACTAAACCTCTATTTGCAAAGTTAAATATGTGGAAATACAAAGCAGACTGAATTATCAAAAAAGAAACCTTTTTATTTTCATCCCTAGATACAGTTAGTTTCTCTGATTATAACCCATAATCAGTATCACCTAAAATATAGGAAGGTCTGTACAGAGGTGAACAACCCAGTATCTTTTATCTCTCTATACATAGGACAACTGACTCAGAGGAAGCAGAGCTGAATTTCTTAAATTACTGTCTGCCTGTTCTACAAACTCTTACCATCTGAAGGAAAGAGGGAGACACAGACAGCAGAGCACACATATAATAATTTAAAAAGGCAAAAGCTTGCAGTGATCAAGCATCTTGTACACCCTTCTGAGCAATCTTAGAATTTTCTGCAGATCCAGGTTTAGAAACAAGCACTCATGAATCAACTGGCTGGGCTCATTTGCCATTCGGCTGGTCATGGTGCATTTCTGGTGAGTAAGTCAGTAGGACAATCATGACCCAGAGGTGAAGCAATGCCTAGAGAAAGAAGACAATTTGTCGGTCAGCCAATAAATCAGCCTTCATCAAAGGACCTCTGTGCACTGAGGACAGGGACCACGTCTTGTCCTTGTGCTCCCCCTGTGATACAGACTATGAAACATGGTTGAGCTCAGAGCACGTTTACTGGTGGAATACGGAAGGAACAAATGAACAAACCAGATGTGCAGATGAGCTTAGAACAGAGTTCCTACACTGCAGAATTCTCAACTGAGAAAAGTCCTGACTGAACATCAACACATTCATAATACACATGCACATGTGCACATGACCATGCAGGTGACTGTGCACAGCAGAGGGCCTAGTTAGAATTGCTCAGTAGACAGGAACCTTGTTAGAAAGACTAGAACAGTTATGACTGGCTGATGAGGAGATAGGAAAGTATACTCATGAGTAAATGTGTTGGTGTCAAAAAGGTTGATTTAAGGTTTAAAACGTGACTTCAGCAGGAGGTTCCATCACTCAGGGTGTGTAGTCTCTGCTGGGTAGATACCATGGTATCTGTGCTGGTTGGATTTTGTCAACTTGACACAAACTAGAGTCACCTAGGAAGGAGTCTCAATTGAAGAATTTCTTCCACAAGATTGACCTGTGGGCCGGGGGGTGGGGTGGGGGGTGCATTTTCTTGATTGCTGGTTGATGTAGGAGGGTTCAGCCCACTGTGGGTGGTACCATCCCTGAGCAGATGGGCCTGGGCTGTATAAGAAAAGTAGCTGAGCCATGTGTGGTGGCGCACGCCTTTGATCCCAGCACTCAGCACTCGGGAGGCAGAGGCAGGTAGATAGATCTCTGTGAGTTCAAGGCCAGCCTGTTCTACAACAGAGTTCCAGGCTGGCTGGGGATAAAAAGACCAAAAAAAAGGCAGCTGAGCAAGACAGGGGAAGCAAGTCAGTAAGCGTCTGCTTCAGTTCTTGCCTTCAAGTTCCTGCTCTGATTTTCCTCGATGATTGTCTGCAACCTGTAAACAAATAAACCCTTTCCTGCCCAAGATGTTTTAGGTTAGTATTTTATCACAGCAACAGAAAGCAAACTAATATGGCATCTGATGCTGACTGGTGCCTGTGTCACTCATAGTTGCCAGCACATAGAGGTCAGGCCCTATGGGAACTGCTAGTGCCTAGGGGGGTGGGCCCTATAGGGTACCTGTGAGCCCTTCTGATATCCTTCCTGTTCTCCCTCCCCACTCAGCCTGCTTCCCTAAAACCTTTTTATTTAGAGGAAGAACTCTACCCTCTAGTGGATCACACAGAAATTTCTTTTAAAGCAGGCTTCTATTTCTTCTTAAGAAAACAGCCCTTCTTAATGCAGCTTGACCTTTTTAAGGTCCCCACTCACTCAGCACAGTAAATGGCTTTTCAGGCATGGGGCACATGAGACAGTACCCAGACTACTGTAACTGATTCTGTACAGCTAAAAAACCAGGAAGAACCGGGCCTAGTGGTGCACACCTATAATTCCAGTAATTAGAATTCCTAATTCTCAGGAGGCAGAGGCTGGCGGATCTCTATGAGTTCAAAGCCAGTCTGGTTTACATAATGATTTCCAGGCCATCTAGGGCTGCAGGGAGACCCTGTCTCAAAAAGACCAAAATCAGGAAGAAAATAAATTGGCCTTGAAAGCTTTTTAAAAAACACAGTAAGGCTGGGCCTGGTGGCGCAGGCCTTTGATCCCAGCACTTGGGAGGCAGAGGCAGGTGGCTCTCTGTGAGTTCGAGGCCAGCCTGGTCTACCTAGTGAGTTCCAGGACAGCTGGGACTACAGGGGGACTCTGTCTCAAAAAGACTTCAAAACAAAACAAAACAAAACAAAACAAAACCAACCAACCAAACAAACAAAAACCCACACTAAAAGACATAAAAATAGAGCAACTTTCCAGCATTAAGGTAAAAATTAAGTCAATCATTTTGTAACTGTATTTTTGTTGTTAGAGGGGCTTAAAAATGGAGGTAACCATTAAACTGAATTAAAATTAATTTTATTTGTAGGCTAAGCCTCTGAGTAATTTATATTCTTGACATTATAAATTGCTAACCTGTAATCTAGTTTAAGGAAAACTTAATTATCAAAAAATGAGGTCTATTGTCTTTCAAAGTTAATTGCTAAAATATCAGTAAGATTAGCAGTTAAAAAAACTAGATAGAAGCTGGGGCATGGTGGCGCATGCCTTTAATCCCAGCACTCGGGAGGCAGAGGCAGGCGGATCTCTATGAGTTCAAGGCCAGCTTGGTCTACCTAGTGAGTTCCAGGACGGCTGGGGCGACAGGGAGACCCTGTCTCAAAAAGACCAAAAAAACCCCCACTAGATAATGTGTTCTTACCCTTATACTCTGTCAGGAGGAGGCCAGAGTGTGGCTCAGCAGTAGAGCACATGTTTAATATGCCCCAGGCCCTAACTTCCAACAACTTCTGGCATTTCTTTTAACTCCATGAGCACAATTGTAGAAGGGAAACCAGGTCCTTCTCTAAATAACTTTTCTTTTAGGATATACGGAAGAAACAAAAGATGAGTCACAAGAATGGGGAAAAGTCTGGTTGGCATTAACTTGGAAATGGCTAATCTGGAAGCTTCTGCACAGGCACCACTTTCAAGACGACAAAGCCTGAGGACCTCGGGTAAACGTGCAAGTGACACCAGTGGAGGGGTGGTGCCCAAGACATGCCCAGGCAGCAGGGGTGCCCAATGGAACCAGTCACACCTCCGCACGGTTTTCCTTATGGAGATGGGCATGTGGACAAGGAGGCAACTCTGTTCTTCTACTGCCGCAAGACAGCACCTAAGAGCTCCACTGAAGACAGTGCAAACAGGCACTTCACCAAAGAGTGACTCCGGTCCTGTCCTGAGGCTCAGGATCGCCCACCATCCTCCTTATTTACCACCACAGCTCTGTTCTGACATGAAAAGGCTAAGGAAGCATTATTCTTATCACACAATCAGTCACTAAAATTATAATTATAAACACTAAGAGGAAAACTGCATACCAGCTTATTTAGATATGAAATTTATCAAGGCTCTAGGTTAACTGATAAAACATTTTCTTGATAAGGTGGTATAAAAAGGCTAGTGTAAACTATTTCCATGTA
>NW_008358490.1:1311645-1390436 GCF_000622305.1 Nannospalax galili
TTGAGACAGGGCCTCCCTGTAGCTCCAGCTGGCCTGGAACTCACTATGTGGACCAGGCTGGCCTTGAACTCACAGAGATCCGCCTGCCTATGCCTCCTAAGTGGTGAGATTAAAGGCGGGCACCACCACGCCCAGCAAGGATTTTTCTTTTTTTGAGATGGGAGCTCATGTCTTGAATTCCTGATCACAAATGATCCTATCTCAGTGTCCTGAGTGGCCTGCACTAGTCTCAGTGAAATGGAATGCAAGCTCCTGATAGAGTTCATTGGAAAAAAAGGAGATGACAAGGTTAATAATCTTCAGCAACGTTCAGGCACTGGTGAACAGCCTGGAGCACAGAAGTATCACAAAAAGAACAGGGAACTGCCACTTTAAACACAGCTCTGCCCAGTGGGACCAGGGTGACTGTCAATCAGAAGTTGATATAAAAATAGTTGCAGGCCCATCACTCATCCTGAGTGGCAATGCTTACCTAAATTGGTCAATGGAGCTAGCGGCTTTTCGAACCTTTCCATACATTCCTACTAGACTGGTTTCTGTGTCGTTAAAAAGAACAGGAACATTCCGCAGGCGTGTGCCTGTTTAAATAAGAAAACAGATTAATATGCTGACACTAAAATAGCCTTTCTAAGAAAACTGTAGCTGGAAATGTATCATGTTACTGTATGAGGCAGGAATTCTCAAGGCCAACTTTTTTTATGTGTATGAGTATACTGCCTACATGTATGTAAGTGCACCCATGTGATGTGATGCCTGTGGAGGTCAGAGGAGGGCATCAGATCCCCTGGAACTGGAGTTATAAACAGTTGTTAGCTGCCATGTAGGTACTGGAACCCAAACCTGGGTCCTCTGCAGGAGCAGCCAAGGGCTCATAACCATTCAGCCATCTCTCCAGGCCCTCAAGGCCAACTTTCTAAGCATCACCCTCAGAGTAGAAAGAATAATAAGGGAAACACAGATAAATTCAATGACAGGAAATGCTTCAATTTCCACATGTATGAAAACAAACAAATTTACAAACTAAGAAATGATTTCAACAAACATGAAGAAGTTGACAATACCTGGGCCTTTGCATCTGCATTGCCAGGAGTGAGGCCAGGGACTTCCCCAGCTTCGGACACTCATTTCCAGATGATCCTTCCAACCTGACTTCCCACCCCAGACCATCCAACGGCTCACACTTCCTTTTGTACATCTAAACCCAACACGCCTACTACTATGATTCCAATTTCTTACTCTTGCTGGCAAACTCCCTCTCCTGGTGTTTCCTATCCCAGTATATAACAACTCCACCCTTCCATCCACAGCCAAAATCTTTCATGACTTCCTTTCAAACTTTACATGCTATCTGTCAGCAATTCTGCCAGCTCGCTTTACAAATAAATTCTCACATCCCTTGAAATCCTACTCTGATGGGAACTACCATCTAAGGATTAATGCAACAATACCCCAACACTTCCACCTCTGCTCTTAGCCCTCTGCAATTGGGGGGGGGTGCTAGAAAAAGAACCCAAGTCTCTTGCATGTTAGGCAAACACTGTACCACTGAAATATATCACCACACCCAGTCTATGTGAGTTATCCAGGAATACAGTAATACAGTGTGGCCAGGCACAGTGGCACATGCCTTTAATCCCTGCACTTGGGAGGCAGAGGCAGGCGGATCTCTGTGACTTCAAGGCCAGCCTGGTCTACATAGTGAGTTCCAGGCCAGCTGGGGCTACAGGGAGACCTTGTCTCAACAACAACAACAACAACAACAACAACAACAACAACAAAACCCCCAAACCCCCAAAAGAAACAAACAAAAAAATATAGTATGTCAGAATCACCACCCCTAAGTCTTAGAGTGAAATCTAATGCAGGCCTGCTCAGCCTCTCAAGCTCTCTGAGCTCACCTGACACCACTCCCACCCTCACTGCTGTCCCTGAAACCTCTAGGGGCAGCTGCCCCAGGGCCTCTGCACCCCTCTTCTTGCTCCCTCCTCACAGTTCACCCGGTCTCCTTTGGGACTTTTATAAAGTGCCATTTCTCAATTAGATCTTCTACTGACCATTAAAATTATAATTCATCCCCATACCTGGCACCCTCTAAGTTTTTTAATCTTTAAAGGAATTTTATAGTCAAAGAACTGAGAGATTTGCTTAATGACTCTTACAGACTTTATGAGGTTCTAAGATTAAAACTCTGATCTGTTGACGTTTATTTGTATTAACACACTCTTTGAACATGCATCTTGGAAATCTGCAGATTTCTCTACCAAAACTAAAGCACACGGACAAACCTGGTCAAATTATGCATGGGCCTGAATACTAATAGTCATTTAGATTATGAAAACCCATTTTGCTTCAAGTTTCCTGAAATCGCTCTACTACCTAGTCACCTGCCTTATCTGTCCTGCCAAGCATCATCTACTTCAACATGATTCTCAGTCTCAAACCTTCCTTCTCCTGTGAGGGACATCAGTTAGTCCTGTATACATCTGACTAATGATGACACTAACAGCACACGACCCAGGTCTCACATCAGGAAAAATCTCAGGCTTTTCACTGAAGAAAGTTTCTTGGCAGGTAATTTTTCAAACTCGTGTTCTAGTGCCAAGCCTTACTCTGGTTACCTTCGCCACTGTCAACTCCAGTCATGTTAATGGAAGACCCATTGCTGGAACCCGTGGAGGCAGAGTGCACCTGCTGCTCGAGGCGCTCCAGCTGGAAGACCAGGGAGTTCTTCTCTGTGCTAAGGCTCTCCAGCATGGTCTGCTTCTGGATGAGTGTCTCTGTTAGCTGATGGAGTCGGCTTTCCAGTTCAGACTGACTGCTGTTGCTTAAAGTTTTATTGGTAAGCTGAAGGACGAGGTGTTCATAAAATTAGTATATAGAATCAAAGTCCCACACTAAAGAAAGGATATTAATTGGGTTTTCAAATCTCTATAATGATTCTTTCAATGTCTATAGAAATGATTTTCAAACTGTATCAGCAGGCCACCTATGAACACTTAGAAAATGGAACACAACAGAAGGGGGCACTTCCTGAGATCCATATAGCATGCAGTATAGAAGAGTGTTAGTATTACCATTTTGCGGTAATTTGGTTTGCTGCTGTTATTTATTTATGGTCTTTTTGAGACAGGGTCTTCCTGTAGCCCCCGGAACCTGCTATGCAGGCTGACTTCAAACTTACAGAGCTCTGTACATCTCTGCCTCCTGAGTGCTACGATTAGGCATGTGCCACTAGACCTGGCAGAAGCAGTGCTTTTTAAATTTACTCAGAATATCTTAATTTCGATCCAAGAGGTCTTTCTGTAATGCATTAAAATGCCAATTGCTTTGTAAACTGTACAAATTAACTTCCTTTTTCTATGAAACAAGGTTTTTTTTTTTGGTGTTTTTGAGACAGGGTCTCCCTGTAGCCCCAGCTGGACCAAGATTTCAAGTCTTACATCTGAGTAGCACTTTCTGGTAAGGAACAGAATCATCAATGAGAAATAATTGTCTAAATAACTTTTTTTTTTTATTTGGTGTTTTTGAGACAGGGTCTCCCTGTAGCCCCAGCTGGCCTGGAACTCACTATGTAGACCACGCTGGCATTGAATTCACAGAGATCTGTCTGCCTCTGCCTCCCGAATGCTGGGATTAAAGACAGGAGACAGCTTAACTACACCTTGCTGAGACAGGTTTTTCTTTCTTCTGAGAAAATGCTGTATGGTTAATACTTGAGTAACAAAAACAGCACAAGGCTGGGGAGGAGTCAAGCAGTACTCCCAGGCCCCAGGCTCAATCCTCAGTACAAAACAAAACAACAAAAATTGCACAGTATGAATCCTCTGTATAGGAAGTTAATCTAAAATCAGAGGAGGAGAGAACCATGCCCAATCGCAGGGCAAGTAAATGCAAGACTGTGGGCTCTGGCATCTGGGTGGAAGGTCTAAGGGGCATTCCTTTCTCATTGACATTCTCGGAATTAGAAAAAAAGATTGTGGTGACTTTATGGACATCCTTATCAACTAATAATAGGAAGATTTAGCATTAGATTTTTTCTTAGGAAAAGGCAAACAATTAATGGAACTGATAATCAGCACAACCACATTAAAGTCAGAAGCCATGAAAGTTTGGAGAAAATTCTAACCTCAGATAACTGGCTACATGACACTTCTACAGAAGCCATAGCACAGAGCAAGTATAGGCTCAAGTGATGTTAGATGAAAATTCAACACCAACTTGAAAAACCTCACACTGGAACTCAGAAGAAAATATGGAAAGAGACAATCTTATTGAAACCTTTCAGGCTCACAAATCTTTTCCCATTCCTACCTGATTCCTGAGTTTTTGAATTTCTTCCTCTCGATCTTTAATTCGGCTTTGCAATGTGCTCTTTGTTCGGTACAGATCTTCTTCCATGTAGTGAAATTCCTACAGTGTGAGGTATGAATGAATAAATCTCAGTGTTCCCCATGCCCTTTCTAGTACCTTACAAAAGTGCCTGACCCACATTGAGAACTCAGTTTATAAGCTGACCACACACTGAAAGGACCAGACATGAATTTTGAAAGTTTGATAAAAAGCTAACACCTCAGCCAGGTGTGGTGGCGGTGGCAGAGGCAGAGGCAGAGGCAGAGGCAGGCAGATCTCTATGCGATTAAGGCCAGCCTGGACTACATAGTGAGTTCCAAGCCAGCTGGGGCTATAGGGAGACCCTGTCTCAAAACAAAACCAAAAGGGGCTAGAGAGATGGCTTACAGGACCTCGGTTTGATTCCCAGCACCCACATAGCAGCTAATAACTGTCCAAAATTCCAGTTCCAGGGGCTCTGATGCCTTCTTCTGGCCTCTGCGGACACTGCATGCACATAGTGCACTTAAATGCAGGTAAAACATACAAACAAAATAAAAAAAATATATATATATAAAATATTTTTAAAAAGACAACAAAGATGACAGAATATTTGTTAACAGGATAAATCATTTGAAAATGCAAAATATTTTTACCTTAGAGCTTGAAGAATGGGCCACCATTTATGAATGTAAGATATGTTAATAATATTATTAATCATGACAACAGAAGACTTGCTACATATTTGTAGATATGTAGATCGATGCTGTTAGCAATATGATGTTCACAAAATGACTCAAAAAAAAAAACCACAGGGCTGGGTGGATCTCTGTGGTAATGAGGCCAGCCTAGTCTAAAATAGGGAGTTCCAGGCTAGCTGGGGCTACAGGGAGACCCTGTCTCAAAAAACAAACATAAACAAAACAACTACAAAATGAACACTCAGGAGGCAGAGGCAGGTGAGCCAGAGATACACGAGACTTTGTCTCAAAAAAAAAAGACAAAACCCCTCAAAACAAAATGAGGACTGGCAAGAGGGCTGAGTGGTAAAGGTGTTTGCCTTCCAGCCTGATGACCTGGTCATAATTTACCAGGAGGGGAGCCAAATTTCTTCTAAGCTCTATGTCTACACAAATTCAAGGTTGAAATTACTTAATAAGGTACACATTTGATCCTGGAATTAAATACTTTACATCCGAAATCTCTGACTGAAAAATAAGTAGCCTCCAGCTATAGTCAGTTCATGTACCTCTTCTTAACTCCATCTTATTTAAAAGGGCATTTGAGAGCTCGCACGAAAATCATCTGCCATAATAAAATGAAGATTATCAAGCACATCAAATTGCTGCCCTTTAATATGTAACAGCTCTCTGAATAAACTAAAATGCAATTCTGAAAGGACAGCTAATCTTATAATTAACTAAAACAGCCTAACACACACACACATACACACACACACTCCTCCTCCTCCCCACAGGTCACTGCTTGGTTTTTCTCTTAACAGAAAATATTTTAAAGTGCTATTTCCATAATAAACCTAATGAAAAAAAATGAACTAATTTAAATACACATGAAAAAATCAAGAGAATCTAAATACACAAAATTGCAAATTTTATGAGTCATATGCTAAGAATCACAACAACAGTTTTTAAATAGAATGAACAGGCATTATCTTGTTGTATAAAATGAGATAGTAAGTGCCAATAGCAATGCTGCTACTCAGATATTAATATTAGGTACAGAATCTTATTCTGAAATGTGGTTATAATTATGTTTAATATTAACTGCCCTGATATACAAACTATTACATAAATATATTAATGTAAAATACTCTGGCTTGGGGAACAAATAACTGCAACTGAACATATACATTTTTTTTTCTCATAGAGTAACTAATATGGCATGACACTGCATTTCTAGTAAATAACACTGTAGTTCTTAGAAAGCACAGATGTAAGAGACTATGAAAAGTCAATGAATACAGTATGTTTTAAAGTTTTCTATACACTCAGGCTCTGACAAAGGGATATGATAAAATATAGACACAGGGTAGTGACAGAGTCTGGGCTACAAGACAAGAATACTGAATTTTATTCTCTTATCAATATCAGAGAGTTATATCATCATTGTGGGCCTTTATTTTTCATCTGCTAAAAACAAAAACAAAAACAGCTGGAGAGATGGCTCAATGGTTAAGAGCATTTTCTGCAAAATCTTGAAGACCAGAGTTCAGATCCCAGCACTTTTGGCACACACCTGTACCCTAGCTCTGAGAGGGGCAGAGATAGGAGGCTTACTGGGGCTTGCTGGCTTCCAGCTAAGCTGAGAAAATATGAGCCCCAAGTTTAGGGAAAGATCCTGTCTCAAAGGAATAGATGGAGAGTGATAGAAGAAGATACTGGACATCCTTTCCTGGTCTGTGCACACACCTGCACATACACATACACCTACACTCACGCACTCAGAAATACAAATAAATAATAAACAAAACAAATAAATAAATCTTTAAAAACCAAACAACATGGGTCAGCTAGATGGCTCAGTTGGTAAAGGCACTTGCAGCCTGAGCCTGACAACTTGACATCAATCCCCGGAACACATTTAAACATGGAAAGAAATCAACTTCACAAAGTTGTCCTCTGACGTTTACATACCCAGTGGTACATGTACCATAGCATGTATGTGCCCATATTCATGTATCATATAATACACATAAAATTTTAAATAAAAAATAGGCAACAAGATAAACAACCTCAAAAAAAGAGCATGGGATGGGAAGGCACTAAGGGACCTTTAAGCACCCATCTACCACTAACCTGTGTCACAAGCTTTCCCAGAAGATGTCCTCACATGACCACAAGAGGACAGAGTCTTCCTAGATAAGTGTCCACCTCAAGTCCTTACCTGTTTCATTCGGTCGAGTTCCGTCTCCAGCTCTTGTTTAGATGCTTTCTGCCCAGCTACTTGGTCTTGCAGATCTTGTAACTGTTCTCTTGCTGATTCTGCTTCACTAACCTGCTGAGCCTCCATGTCCTAGAAAGAACCTTACATGTGAAAGCAAGAACCAACCATTCAGTTCCGTGCATTCTGAGCAACCATCACATACCAGGCTTGGCAGGCTCCAGAGGGACACGATGAGCCCATAATAAGAATCTAACCTGACACCTTCATGATGTAATTAGCTAACAGTGAGTGAGGAGCAGGATGCTGCAGCTGCTGGGCACAGACCGTCTGGCTTCAGGAGTGTGAGCTGACAGTGGCTCACTGGGAGATTCATGCCTCCATGGAAAAAAACAATCTCAAAGAAACTTTAGTTTACTTCAAAAAAGACTTCACTGAATTAGTTCCATTATGCAGACTCTAATCAGTGTGTGCACCAGTTACCTACATATGGACAGAGTCCCTATTCCCTGATACCACCTGAGGTTAGCAGTATCTGATTTCCCATCTTCTCCTATTTCCTACTCTAACCTTTTCAAACTTAAAAGCCTGAATTTCCTGTCAAATCTACAAGCACAAAGAACACAACTCTAGATTCCTCTATTCTCTCCACACATGTTAAACACAAGCCCATTCACTTATTCCTTAAGGAAGATTAAAACCAGCACCTCACGTATACATTTTATCTTTGGGGACATTGTTTTTTAGACTCATATTCACAAACTCTTTGAAGAACTGGGATCATAGTACAATCCACTACACTTACATACCTCTCTGGATTTAGAGGGGAAAATGATAGTTGTAATTATTTTTTTCCCAATTTTTGAGTTCAAAGTGTTAGCAGAAGGTAGATTCACCTTTGTTACCAATTCAGCTCACTGAGTCAAATTATTTATTTTTTATTTTCTAAACATGGTCTCACTGTGTAGCCTGGCTGGCCTGGGACTCAAAGTGTTAACCAGGCTGGTCTTAAACTCACAGAGATCCATGTGCTTCTACTTCTGGAGTGCTGGGATAAAAGGTGTATACCACCACACCCGGCTGAAGCAAATTCTTAAAAGACTGAACACAAGGTGGTTAAGAACATGTCTTCTGGAGTTAGTTCTAATCCTGGCTCTAGTACTTCACTAGCCTGGTGATAAGCTGCTTTTCTCTGTGCCCAAATTTCTTCAAAGGTAGGAGAATAATCTCTCCCTCTCAGGGTTATAGTGAAGAACAAATATAAGGACAGAAGTCCAGTGTATGGTGACATTAAGTGCTCAGTAAATGATGCCATAATGATTACTAGTAACTTCTACAGAATATCTGATTTGTATACCTACTTTTTAAAATTAAAAATTATTATCAGTGGTCCTCTTGTACAGGACCCAGGTTCAGTTCCCAGCACCCACATGGCAGCTAACAACTGACTGTAACTCCAGTTCCAGGGGATCTTGCAGCCTCTTCTGGCCTTCATAGGCACTGCATGCACATGGTGCACCCATCCATGTACAAGCAGGCAAATCACTTATACACATAAAAATAAAAACTGGGTGTGGTGGTGCATGCCTTTGATCCCAGCAGCCAGAGGCAGGCAGATCTCTGTGAGTTCAAGGCCAGCCTGGTCTACAAAGCAAGTTCCAGGCCAGCTGGGGCTACAGGGAGACCCTGTCTCATAAAGAACAAAATAAATAAAAGATAAATTATGTGTGTGCATATGTGTGTAGGCATTCATGCCACTGTGTGTGTGTGTGTGTGTGCGCGTGTGTGTTGGAAGACAACTATATGGAGTCAGTTCTCGCTTTCCACCTCTATGTGGATTCTCAGGATAGAACTCAGGTTGTTAGGCTTGCATAACAAGCATCTTTATCCACTGGGCCACTTCTCCAGGTCTACTAACAAATTTTAATATTTTAATAGACCTAATACTTTACTACAGATTTCATAAACTTCTTGAGAAGGGGCAGGAAAACAGGTCAAAGTCATTTATGATGCTGGGTTGGATATTAAGACATACTGTATTTTTGGGGGGTGGTGTTGGTGTTTTTTTTTTTTTTTTTTTTTTTTTTTTTTGAGACAGGGTCTCCCTGTAGCCCAAGCTGGCTTGAAACTTGCTATGTATACTAGGCTGGCCTCCAACTCCATCTCAGAGATCTACCTACCTCTGCCTTCTGAGTGCTGGGATTAAAGACATGTACCACCACGCCCAGCTAAATTGTACTTTTTATAATCTTAGCCAAAGACATGGAACAATATGAGAAAGTATCGCATCTACCTGACCTAACTTCTAAGTTCATAAGACCGAATTCTTTGGAATTCACATTTATTTACAAATTTTAAGTAATTCTACTTTAAATAAAAAAATCCAAAAATACCAGTAGTTACTATTTATCGGGGGTCTACTACATGCCAAGAGCAGTGCTAACCCTTTACAAAGTATCTCTTATTTTCAAGAGAACCTCTGTTTAGCTGCACCTTGTATATGAAGATGAACTTCAAGAGGAACTGCTTCATGTGAGTTAATATCTGTTAAGTACTAAATGTGATACGAGCCAGGTCTGTCTGATAGTTGAGGCCCTGTTCCAGACAACAAACTTCCTGTCACGACTTGCACGCTTCCTTTGTAGTTCACTTCAGTCTGATAAATCAAAAACTTACAGAGTAAATGAAACACATAAATGAAAACCTGTGTGCTGGGCAGCTTCAGTTGTCAACTTGACACACATAGGTGGAGGGAACCTCAATTAAGGAATTTCCTCCATTGGATAGGCCTGTGGCCATGTCTGTGGGGTGTTTTCTTAAATGTTGAGTGATGGGGGGAAGGGGCTGTGCCACCCCAGTGCAGGTGGTCCTGTGCTGTATGAAAAAGCAGTGTGTGCACAGGCCAGAGGAGCAAGCTAGTAAGCAGTGTTCCTCCATGTTCCATGTTCTAGGCTCCTGCCTTGGTTTCCCTTAATGATGGACTGTGCGGTAAGCCAAATAGACACTTTCCTCCCCAAGTTGGTTTTGGTCAATGTTTTTATCACAGTGATAGAACTAGAACATCTTGCAAATGGTTGTTTTTATTTTAAGAACAGAAGATTTATTACCCTACAGTTAATTTTCTCCTATCCTCAGAGACTCTCTATGACTTATGTCAAAGATGCTGTATTTGATTAAATAAATGGCCAGATTTACTGCTTTTTTGTGATACTGGAGATTGAACCTAGGACCTCCCACATGCTAGGCAAATGTACTACCACTGAACCATAGCCCCAGACCATTACTTTTAGATTAAATACAGTGATTATACATAAACTATCGTAAGACTATAAATAAAACTATAATTTCTGAGTTCATTCTAATATTGGAAAACATCTCGGTATTATAGCAAACCTCAAATTAATTTGCTTTTGAGTAGCAGATCCGTAATTTAAAGATTATTGTCTGTTTCCTGTTACAACTCTTAAGTTTAGGCACAAGGCAGAACTTGTAGACCAGGCTGGCCTCCAACTCACAGACACCTTCCTCTGCCTTCTGAGTGCTGGGATTAAAGCCACAAAGCTACACACCTGACTTGGAGTTGGATTTTTGAGACAGGATCGGACTCTAGTAAGTAAGTGGTTGTAAGTAAGTACTGAATGACTGAATCTGGTTACCTGTGTTTGTTACCCTCTTAAAGAAACCTATTGCTATAGATTCACTTCTACATGGTGACTAATATTCCAGCAGAAGTTTATACATCATTTCAGTAATGCCATTTCCTCCGACAGAATCTATCACCACTCAAACTGATGACAGCTGGGGGTAAATGGTTGTCAGGATGCAGAACCACAGTAACTCTTACCTGAAGCTCAGATCTGAGCTGATGGATCTGGCCCATCAGCTTCTGGATCTCTTCCTTCTGCATCTCCTTCTCATGCCGAAGCTCTTCTAGCTCCAGGCTGCTGGCAGCACTGCTGTCTAGGCCTTCAAAGCCGGAGCCTTCCTTTAAGCTGCTGATCAACTTCTCTTTAGACTGTCAGGACATAGCTTGTATTTTTATTTTATTTATTTTTGGTGGTACCGGAGATCAAGCCTCGGGCCTCACACATGCTACGCACGCACTATTCCACCGAGCTAGCTTGCATACTGCAGATCATCCCACCATATAGAAACAAATACACTAGAGAATCATGCCAATTATCATCTCGATGAAAGAAAATCCACAGCCTATTAAAGCCATAGGGATAAAAATATAATGGATCCTTGCTTAGTTTTAGTTCCCATAGTCAGGTTATAGTTTAAAAGTTCTCATAAGCAAGATTTTTCTCATTCTTCTACACTTCTTCCCATTACATTCCACTCAACAAGTATTTATGGAGCATCTACGATGCACCTGGCATGACACGAAGAGCTCTGTGTAATAAAGATAATGTGTCCCCCTTTGGATAGTACTCTGTGCCTCATAAACTAAAAGGGAAACAGCAAGTACTCAGTGGAAGAATGCAATAAACTCTGAGAGGGACATGGTCAGATTACTGCAGAGAGCAGGAGAAACCACTTTTGGGGAAGAGGTTTCACTTGAGAGTATTTACATTGGCCTTGAATATGGCTAGAGTTTTATAAAGTATAGAGAAAATTCAAAAGCACAGGGTCTACAGGAAGTGCTAGGTGAGACAGCTCAGGAAGAATGCTTGAATCGATCTGTAAGGGCTCCAGATGCCAGGCTAAAATTGATTTTTTTGTTGTTTTTTGAGACAGGGTCTCCCTGTAGCCCTAGTTGGTCTAGAACAGACTATGTTAGATCAGGCTGGCCTTGATCTCATAGAGATCCAAATGAAGGCAAGGCTGGCCTTGAACTTGTGCAAAACCTTCTGCTTAAGCCGCCAGAGTGCTAAGATTACAGGCAGGTGCCACCACAGCTGGAAGTCAAAATACTTTCATTTGATTTGGTAGTCCAAACTGCATTATCAAAAGTGTGATGTGACCAAGATGCATTTTAGGAGGGCTGATCTGGCAGTGTTGTAAAGCAGGTGTCCAAACCATGGTCCATGGACCAAACTGGCCCGTGGCCTGTTTCAGTACAGCTCACAAGCTAAAAATGGTTCACATTTTCAAAGGACTGTAAGAAGTAAAAACAATGAATATGTGATGGTGGCCACCTCAGCCCACACAGTGTACAGATATTTACTATTTGGAACTTTACAGAAAAGTCTGTGGATCCCTGGCATGAAGGATGAGTGGGGAGAAGAGATCAGATTTACAAAGCACTGATTCTAAACCAACACTAAAGATCAACGGCTCTTTGATCTTAAATACAAATAGTTTAAAGTTATTCTCCTTTATCAGAAAGAATTTTTCCTTTTCTAAGTGGCAGAACTACAGGTGGTTTCCATTTCTGCAAACTTTATTTTTCAAATCTGCTATAATGAACACCAACATTTACATATCCCTAAATCATAAGACCCCAGACTCCACCCTCACACCTGTGTCTAGTGATTGTCCTTTCCTGATGTTGACAGTCAAGCTGTCACTGTCTTCAGGTTGTCAAGTCCCAGAGCACCACAGACCTCTCCCTTGTGAGTCCCAGGGACCTTCCAGTGCCAGATCTAAGAATTCCAGGAGCCTGCAGCACATCACAGCACCTGACTAACTGCCCATCACCCCTAGGCACTCTCCCCTGGCTTGGCTTCTTTCTGGTTCTCTCCAAACTCTGTCATTCCTCCTCTCAGTTTTCTTTTGTCCAGTTTGTAAATGCTAATGTTTAAAACTGTACATTGAACCCCTAGGCTTTCTTACATAGTGGTCTTTTTTGTTTTTTGAGACAGGGTCTCTCTGGAGCCCCAGCTGGCCTGGAACTCCCTATGTAGACCGGGCTGGCCTGGATCTCACAGAAATCAGCCTGTCTCTGCCTCCCAAGTCCTGGGATTAAAGTCGAGCACCACCATGCCCGGTTTCCATTCTTCTTGGTTAATTTTACCTACACTCCCAACTTACAAGCCATCTCCCATGGTTAATGCCCATGCCTCTCTGCCGACCTTCAGGCCTGAGTTTGTAATCACCTTCCTGACACTTTCACCTCAGTGTGACATCAGTTTTTCCACCTTGTCATGATTTGTGAGAGCCTCCTTCAACTCTGACCAGCTGTCATTTCTGTTTTTCCTTTTTACAGGTCAAGGAAACAATACTCATACATACAAAGAGAAACTGGGGGTCATCCTATATTCCATCTGACTTTTTCCTCTTCCCTCCAACTAAATTTCCAAGTTTTGAATAGTCTGCCTTCTACATATTAGCTGTCCTGTCTGCCATCCTCACTTTTGCAAACCAAGATCAGGCCCTCAATACTTTCTATAATCATCTGCTTAGCAGCTACCATCTCACCTCTGATTTCACCATCCCACCTATCCCTCCGATGCACTCAGTACTGTTAGGACACACTGACGAACAAGCCAAAGTCCAGCTCTTGCCGAAGCTCCTCCTTATTGTTACTGTTCTCACATTCAAATCTCATCAGGACACCCAAGTTCTTTAGCACCACCCCCCTGCTACAGAAGGAGACCAAACTCCCTGTATGGTAAGCTAGAGCCTCCACAAGGGGCTGCAGCCTGTCACTGGGTTTATCTCCCATCACTAATCTCTAATAGGCTATGCTCCAGCAATGGGCACTAGCTCCCCTAGGCATGCCATGTTCTCTCAGGCCCCCGCCTCTGGCACAGCTGCTCTATCTGGAATCTCTAGTCTTGCCTGAGTCTTCTTACTCATCCTTTGAAGTCTCCTTACACAGTGTTGGCTCAGTGCAGTGAACCCTTACATCCCTGGGCATATAAAGGTTTTTTTTTTAATTTTCCTTTCAAAGTCCCACTGTACTGCATCAGTAACTTACCCTATCACTTATTTTGATTGATTTTTAAAATCTGCTAAGCTGAATTATCTCTTAAAGCAGGAAGAATAAAAAACTAAAATTTTGGAAAGAGCTGTGTGATTCATGCTTTACTGACAGACGACAGTAGTATTTACCAGGACTGAACAATGAAGAAGCTAGTTTGAGTTGGGCCTCCTCACATCTAAACAGCAAGCAGTCAGAAACTGAGTGAGGAGGCTGGGGCTGGAGGCTGCTGGAGGTCTCATGAGGTGGCAGAGAGAAGCAGAGTATGCGGCAATGTAAGGTAGAAAGGAGTAACGAAGGAAGGTTTAGGGCAGGACTTAGGGAGATGGCTAACCCTCTGGAGTATGGGAAGAAGGCCCTAGAGTCAGAAACAGTGGTTAAGAGAGGACAAAAGGCACAGAAGGTAGAAGTGTAACAGTGTCAACTGTTATCAAAAACAAAGTGTATGGAAACATAACAACGAAAGGGACAGTGAACATACATCCAGGTCATTCTAGACCTTTCTGGGAAGACAATTTCAGAAATGTAATTGAGACAGGAATTAAATGAAAGTGTTAAAGTGAACAAGTTCTAAAGAAATGAAGACAGCACAGCGCTAACCATTCTGATGCACCCGACAATGAAGAACGGGCAGTGAAGCGTCCAAAGTGGAAGAAAGCGAAGAAAAAACAACAACAAGCAAAGCAAAACCCAACTTTCTTCTTCTTCGGCAGGGTCCCAAATTCTAGCCTTCATTTTTCCACTAAGGTACTACACACTCTTTTGTGAGCTAAGCCAGAGCTGCAGTACAGACACACAAGAGAAAACAGACCTATGGAGAAAGGGCTCAAATGAGTTTAGATGGAGGCAGAATCAGTATAGACAGGCAGACTATCCTAAGTAAAAAGCAAAGGCCATGGTGTGACAGGCAAGCCAACAAGAAACTGAAGGCTACCTTGGGGGATGGCAGGTTTTACGGGAATCACCACAGCTGCTTAACTACAACTGGTATCATCAGAGTGCTGAAGGTGGTACATTGAAGAGCTCAACTAGGCAGTGGCCAGCATTTTTCTTTAAGATCAAGACTTTAATGAGCCCTTTCTCAGTAAGTCTGTCTGTTCTTGAAGTATAGCAAGGCAACCCAGCCAAGCACAAACAAATCTTCTCAGAGGACCTACAGAGAGCATCTGGGTCTCCCAGTTAACAGGCACATCTGAACATTCAGAAGAGTACATTTCGTGCTTACTTGGAGTATTCTAGTAGCTTTTTGTTTGTAGTCGATTAACTCCTGCTTCGAAGACTCCAAGTTTGACTTGTGCAGCTTGACTTGCTGCTGGAGTTCATCTGCCTTCTTCTTCTCATCTGAGTATTTTCTTTCTGCCAGAGTAACTGCTTCTGCCAAATTCTGACGTTCCACTTCCATCTTATTAAGGCGTGCAGCGAACTCACTCTGTGGTAAATTTTAGAGGATACTTATTGTACATTTGGCTTTGAAATACATTTACAACCACGCATTCAGATATCTTTTGGGATTTATTAGCTCTTACCAACAATGAGGATAAAAATAAAAGAGGATCTAAAGTTGTGGCTCTCAGACACAGTAATACATTAAAACCAACTGGGGAGTTTGTTCAAAGTGCAGCTAGACCTTTTCCAGGCTTAGTGAATTGCAATTTCCAATACTGGGCTTGAAGACCTGTTTTCTAAGAAACATGCTGGCTGAGGCAGGTAAGGTGGCACACACCTGCAATTCCAGTACTTGGGAGGTTAAGAAAGAGGACCGAAGCAATCCTTAGCTATGTACCAGGCCAGTGAGGGCTGCATATCAAGATCTTGTTTAAAAAAAAAAAAAAAAAAAACCACCGGGGGGAGCGGGGACTGCTTTTCATACCACAAACACACAGGTAGACAGGACAGGGGGTTTTAAAAAAAAAAAAAAAAAAACCAGGCCGGGCGTAGTGGTGCATGCTTTTAATCCCAGCAGCACTCAGGAGGCAGAGGCAGGTGGATGTCTGTGAGTTCCAGGTCAGCCTGGTCTACATAATGAGTTCCAGGCCAGGTGGGGCTACAGGGAGATCCTGTCCCAAAAAGAACAACAACAACCAAAAAAAACCCCAGAAAATTTTGAAGTGAATCTGGCCACTTGGATACTAATCTAGTCTGATGATAGCTAATCAATGGCTAACAGGTCTAGAGAAAGCAAGGAGGCCTACTAGAAAATAAAAGGAGTGCACAGCTAGACTCTGGAAAATGGTTAGTCTTCCCTTTATTTCAAATTCTGTAATCAACTACTCAATAAATTTTTGGCTTAAAAAAAAGATTGTCATTTATTAGCTGATTTAGCAAGCAAGAAATCCCCCAGTTCTGAAAATTACTACCTTTACACTCAAAATTTCCCGTCACCAGAAAACTCAGAAGCCAGAAAACTTTCAGCTGTGTGCCAATAACTAACACCCACAAACTTCTGATTTGGAACCAAGCCCTGCCTTGCAGAAAGCAGCAAGACCCCTGAGGCCTGTGGAGCATGTGATGTGTCTAGAGAAGTCGGCAGAAGGAATTTTTACAGTTTATTCATGGTCATTAACTTAAACTGAAACATAACAATGAATACTCAATTCTGTTATTAGCAACTTTTTAAAATAACTCATTGAGATATAATTTACAGGTCCTTCTACGACATGACAACTCAGTGGTTTTCTGAGTATTCACTGAACTGTGCAACTATTTAGTTCCAGAAAATTTTCATCAACTCAGAAATCTTCTTTACCTATTCCCCAGTAATAGCAAGCACTTTACAGATTAAACTCTCTCCCCAGTCTCTACTTCATTATTTTTTATGGCTGAATAAGATGTTCTTGGATGGGCATACCACGATTTGCTTATCCCTGTAGCAACTGTACTTCCAGCTCTGGCTTATTATGAATAATCCTGCTACATGTATTCAGCAAGTTATTATGTTATTTGTTATGTTGTTTATTTTCCTATTCTGGACATTTCATGTAAATGGAATCATATACTACATGGCCTTCTGTGTCTGTCTTAATGTACAATGTTTCCAAGGTCTAGCAAAGAATTTATACATGCTTTAGCATGTATGTATCAACACTTCATTTAAAAAAATATTTTGTATTTACCTACCTACCTATTTTTATTATTAGTGTGTGTAATTGTGGGGGAAGGGCACATATGCCATGGTGTACTTGTGGAACTCAGAGGACAACTTTCAGGAGTTAGTTCTTTTCTTCTACCATGGCTCTGGGGATCCAATTCAAGTTGTCAGGTTTGTGTGGCAAGACGTCTACCTACTGAGCCATCTTGTCAGTTTACCAGCCTTTTTTTTTTGACAGGGTCTCTTGTAGCCCCAGCCAGACTGGGTCTCACAGAGATCTGCCTCCCTCTGCTCCTGAATGCTGGGATTACAGACATTTGTATTCTTTCCAGCTTTGGCCTAACACTGCTATCTGCATTCAGCAAGTTGCTATGTGAACATACACTTTCATTCTCTCAAGTGGACACCTTGAGCAGAAATGGTAGGCCATAACTCTGCTTCTATGTTTTACTTTTTTGAGGAACTGTCTGTTCTTACAAAAACTTGTGAATACTTTTAGAACAGGTATGTGACTCTCCCTGTCCATCTGTAAATTTTAAGAAATCCAAATACAGATCAAGTATCCCTGAAGAAAGTTTAAATGTCTGAGTATCTGAAATGAAAATGTACTGCAAGTGTAAACTATATCATGTTTTAAAGAATCAGTAGACAAGAGAATGTGAAATACCTCCTTAATTTTTAAGATGGACACACTGAGATATTAATATGTAGATTACCTACTCCTATCCAAAATGCCTGAAGCCACAGAAGTGTTTCAGCTGTTTTCTCAGATTTTGGAACATCTGCAGCCTTGGCCATCCACTGGACTCACCCTCTAGTCTTACAAAAACAAACCACCAAAGCCTACAGCCTGCCTTATATGGTAGATCCAAACTCTCTTGGAGTGGACACCAAGCATCAGAAAGTACTACATAATGAACGATACATTAAAACTCCTTTACGGGGCTGGAGAGATGGCTCAGAGGTTAAGAGTGCTAACTGCTCTTGCAGAGGACCTGGGTTCGAATCCCAGTGCTGACATGGCAGCTAACAACTGTCTGTAACTCCAGTTCCAGGGAATTCAACACCACCTTCTGACCTCTGTGGGCACTGTACAACACAGGTGCACTTATACACATGCAGGCAATACATTCATACACAAAAAATAAATATTTCAAGAAAATCCTTTACCAGTAGAACTGTTAATAATATTCTCTTAAAAGAATCAGGTTAAGGGGCTGGAAAGATGGCTCAGCAGTTAAGAGCACTGACTGCTCTTACAGAGGACTCGGGTTCAATTCCCAGCACCCACATGGCGGCTACAAACCGTCCTTAACTCCAGTTCCAAGGGAATCTGAAGCCCTCTTCTGATCTCTGTGGCATTGCACGACATGGGTGCACTCACATACATGCAAGCAAATACACTCATATAATAAAAATAATAGGGGACTGGAGAGACGGCTTAGTGGTTAAGAACACTGGTTGTTCTTGCAGAAGACCCGGGTTTGAATCCCACATGGATTCCCAATTCCTAGCACCCACATGGCAGCTAACAACTCTCCTTAACTCCAGTTCAAGGGGATCTGACAGCCTCTTCTGACCTCCGTGGGCACTGCCCAACACAGGTGCGCTTACCTACATGCAAGCAATACACACATACACATAAAGTAAAAATAATAAATAAATAAAAAAAATATTTAAAAAAAAAATCAGGTTAAGCTGGACACAATTAAACAAGATGCCCCAAATTCACATTTGCTGAAATAATGGTGATGGCAGCTGCACAACCAGACTGAGTGGATCATGCACATTCCCAGTGAATATTAATCATTCTCATTTTCTCTCGCACATGAAATAAATTTAGCAAGGATCAAGGTAATTTTTCAAGGATCTGGGTTTCTGTCACAGCATTTTACAAAATGCATGTGAAACTTTCCTGAAGAACCAATGTGCTATAGAATGCAGAGAAATGCCCTCCTGTCCAAGCATCCCAATGGAACACTGTCTCCCTCCTAACCTGCATTTGTTTGTAGCTCTCCTGCTCTCTCTTCAGAGTGGCATCCGCTTCATGCAGCCTCTCCTGAAGAGTTTGCAGAGCTTGATTCTGTAGGCTACTACCTTCATTGTGATCCTGCATTATTCTAAAAGAAAATGCATCCCATGAGAGAACCCATTTCTACAGGAACGGTGATCAGGCAGTGTGATCTTCAGAACACTGAAGAGTTAGTTTTACAAAAAAGATGGTCTAAAACATTCTGATGAGATTATTTTTCCTAATGGAATAAAGTTCTATATTTTCAGGCCCTATATATAAGTACATACTATATAGTAAATGATTAATAGCACTATGCTTTTCAAATACTTTTAAATTCAGAATTTGCTAAACATGAATCTCAAGTCAAACAACGAATCCACTTCAATCACTACATTTCCAATATTACCAAAATAAACTTTCCCTCTTGTAAATGTGCAAAGAGCTAAATTTTCCTAAGTAGAATACATTACAGTATTTACCATTACTAGTATTGGAAAGAGAACACTCTAGCTTACTTTTTATTAGTAGAACTGCCTTACCGTGACTTTTCACTCTGTAAGGCTTCCAGCGCTTCTGTGCGAGAACTCAGCAGCTGGTCTGCCTCCTGGAGTCTCACTTTGAGGACAGCCAGCTGGGAATCCTTTGCAGCCACTGATTCAGAAAGGTCATCAACTTGGGCTCTTAGTTCCCGAGTTATTCGATCACTCTTTGAATGATCAACGTTCCATTTTTCAACTCTTGCTCTTGCTGTGTTTAATTCTATAAAAAACAAAATTTCTCTTTTTTTATTCATTTTTATTTTATCAGTGTTATGTCTGCATGTATGTAAGTGCACCCATGTCATGCAGTGCTGCAGAGGACAAAGGAGGGCACTGGATCCCCTGGAACTGGAGTTATGGGTGGTTATTAGCTGCTGTGTGGGTGCTAGGCTCTGAACCCAGGTCTTCTGCAAGAACAATTAGTGCTCTTAACCACTGAGCCATCTCTCCAGTCCCCCAAAACAAAATTTCTCTTTACAAGCAAAACCAAATAAATCCTTTTCATTATATATGTAGACTCTGTCCCTTCCACTTACTGTCAAAATTAGGCCACAACAACTTTCAATTTGTTCTTGCCCCAAATGGACTCCCATTTTTCAAGGCCAATAGTCACAACCTACCCTAGATTTAACAGGCTAGAAAAAAGAATGAATGGGCTAAGCTGCTCTTCCACAATGATTTTTCTGGAAATATCTCAGAAAGCATTGGGAGACCAAACTGGTAGGCTGCAGTGTTAACAGTACTAACATGTCAGTGCATCTGTGGCATTCTACTAGAGACAAGTAAAAGACTGGAAAGGCAAATCAAGTTATACTCCAGGAAGAACAAAATAAAACCAAACCTGAAGAGAAACAGAGCAAAGAATTTGATTCATACAATTATTGCTACAAATAAATGTTCTTTTAGCCTAGGAAATCAGTGCAAAAGAGCAATGCAGTGCTCATTTCTGCATGCTCATCCACCATCAGAAAAGCTGTCAGCCACCACCACCACAACACCATTTAAAAAAATTTTTTTAAATATTTTATTATTTTTTATTTTATGTGTACAAATGTATTGCCTCCATGTATGCAAGTGCACCTACGTCATGCAATGCCAACGGAGGTCAGAAAAGGGTGCTAGACTCCCCTGGAACTGGAGTTATAGACAGTTGTTAGCTGCCATGTGGGTGCTGGGGACTGAATCTGGGTCCTCTGCAAGAGCAGCCAGTGCTCTTAACCACTGAGTCACTTTTCCAGCACCTACCTATCAGTTCCTAAATAAAGTGGTCCACATCTGCAAACCTAGCACTTGGAGCCTGAGGGCAGGACCAAGGACAGCCTGGGCTACAAAAACTTTAGGGGTTCCTAACTGGCTTAAAACTCTATGTTTTGTATCAGAACATTTCCCAAGCCTCGTTTCATTAAGGCCTCATCACCTTCTTGAGTTTCTTTGGACCTTTGAAGTAATGAGGCCATTTCCTGATTTAAAGACTGGACTTCATTCCTAAGCAGCTGATTTTCCAGTCGGAGATTAGACAGCTCGTGTGATCTGTCTCCATCATTAGGTGCTGGGTTGTGCTCTGTGCTGGTGGCATTTGATGATAGGCTTTCCTTTGAGGATTCCTTGTGGCCTTCAGGAATAGAATCAGAACTATTCACTTCTGTAAAAAAAAAAAAAAAAATGAACATAACATACTTCGTTAGATTAGCAATATCACCAGATAAGCAGTAAAGACCTGCTTTTTAGAATGGCTTTTGGTGAGTTGTTTGCTATAGTTAGCATACCATAAAAGTACCATTAATCCTCAACAAATCCTCTGATAAAACCCATCTCACAAATGGAGATTACGGACCTGCAAGGATCTTTGAAGTTGGGACACACTGAAGGAATGGGAACAGAACATAAAAACAGTCCTGGGAAGAAAAAACCAGAAATCGTTTAAATGCTTGTTTCTGAAATGGTTTTGAAAGAGGAGGTCTGGGGTGCCAACACTGAAAACACCAGGAAAGCACAATAGAATGGCAGTGGGTTTCAAAGCAAGGGGGCTAATAGAACAAGTCACAGCAATCTGTCATAACCCAACTGAAATCTAAAATATTCTACCAAAGAATGCCTCATAAATACAAATTCATCTTACTTTTAATTTCCTGCTAAATGTGAGGCAAACATACATTTAACTTATTTTTATTTATTATTTTTTATCTTATGTGTATGCATGCATTGCATGCATGTAAGTGCACCCATGTCATGCAATGCCCATGGAGGACAGAAGAAGCTATCGATCCCCCGGAACTAGAGTTATGGACAGTTGTTAGCTGCCATGTGGGTGCTGGGATTTGAACTCAGGTCTTCTTCAAGAACAGCCAGTGTTCTTAACTGCTGAGCCATCTCTCAAGGCCCTTATTTTTTAAATTATGTGATAAAATTACCTATGTAAATGGTAAAGCTGATTAAAATAATAACTATGGGCAGAAGAGGTCTTTTTAAAAGGTTAGATAACAAGCAATAACATGACAAAGCTCTTACCTTTACTGATCAAGGAAATGAAAATTAAAAACACAAGAAGCCAGGTACAAACCTGTGACCCCACCACCTAGGGGGTGTATGCAGGAGGAGCACCACAAGTTTGAGGTGAACATGGGTTATATTGTAAATTCAAGGCCAGTTACATACTTAGACTCAATCTCAAAATGAATAGCAAAATGAGAGCCAGGCTGACGGCACATGCCAGTAATCCTAGCACTTAGGAGGATGACACAGGAAGATTACAAGTTCTAGACCTTGTCTTAAAGTAACCACCCCACAATTTTTTTCCCCCAAAACTGACTACAGGGTAAGAAGGATGGCTCAGTTTGTAAAGGTGCTTGCCACCAAGCCTGATGACCTGAGTTTGATCCCTAGAACCTACATAGTGGAAGGGGAAAACCAACTTCCTCAAGTTGTCCTCTGACCGCCATGAGTACAGTGGCACACACACACACACACACACACACACGCAGTAACACACACATACACATAAGCATCCACGCACAGATGACATTTCCTTTCAAAGGATACATGGAGCACATAAACTGACTTACTGAAACACACAGATTATTTCTGACCTCAATGCAATTCAGTTAAAAATCTTGTATAAAAATGGGAAAATCCCATGACTGAAATTAAGGAAAAAATTTAACTCATGAATCAAAAAATTATAATTAAATTTATAATGTATTTATCATGTATACATAATTTCTTAAAATTCACATTTGTTACTCAACAAATAGAATACAAAAGAAAGAATGTAGGGAGTAGTCTATAGATTAAAAGGATACTAAGATCTCAACTCTTACTTGGAGTCCCAAAGAGACAAAAATTTTTTTTTAGTATGATATAAACAGGAAATCTGAACACTGACTAGACAGTAAAGATTTATTTTCAGGCTGGAGAGATGGCTTGGGTTAAGAATACTTGCTGTTCTTCCAGAGGACCCAGGTTCAACTTCCGGCACCCACATGATAGCTTTGGCTCTGTCATCCTCTTCCACACATACCAATAAACATACTGGCAATCAAAATACTTGTACAAATAAAAGTTAAAAAAAAAAAAGATTTAAAAAGGAAGGTGCTGGAGAGATGGCTCAGTGGTTAAAAGCACTGACTGCTCTTGCAGAGGACCCAGGTTTGGTTCCCAGCACCCACATGGTGACTAACAACTATCTGTAACTCCAGTTCCAGAATTCCAATGCCCTTTTCTGACCTCCATGACATGGGTGTATTTACATACATGCAGGCAAAATACTCATACACATAAAATAAAAATAAATAAATGAAGTCTTAAAAAAAATCAAGTGATTTAGCAGGAAGCTCACTAAAAGTTCAAGGCCAGCCTGGTCTATATAGGGCGTTCCATGCCAACCAGAGCTATACAGTGAGACACTGCAACAAAGCAAAGCAAAACCAAACCAAACCAAAACCAAAACTGATTTAGTTAGGCATGGTGACTCAAGCTTGGAATCCCAGTACTTGGGAGGTGGAGGTAGTAGAATCAAGAATTCAAGATCATCTTCACTACTCTGTGAGTTCAAGAGCAGCCTGGACTACACATGAGGCCCCGTCTTCACTCCTAAACAACAACAACAAAACCAATTGATTAGCATAATACATTAATGTCAAATCATATCCTCTCCAAAAGCAGAGGGGAAACAAACAGCTGAGATTCAACATAAGACTCAAACTAGTTAGATAAGAGAACTCCTTAATGTGATTATAAAGAATTTAAGGGGTCTAGAGAGATGGCTCAGGAGTTAAGCGCACTGGCTGTTCTTGCAGAGGACCTAGGTTTGGTTCCCAGGACCCACATGGTAGCTAACAATCACCCATCCGTAACTTCAGTTCCAGGGGATCTAATACCCTCTTCTGGCCTCTGTGGGTATTGCACACATGGGTGCACTTGATTACATGCAGGCATAACACTCATACACATAAAATTGAAAAAAAAAAAAGCATTTAGGAAAAACCTAATACAAAACTCACATGAAATGAGCTCTATTTTTTAAAAAGTTAGTAAGAACATATGAGAACTGGGAGTTTTCTAGGTTGCTATGTCTATATAAAACTAATACAGCAGCAGCAGCAAGCAAACATGTAAGGACTGTCCCTTATACCAGTTCAAAAAATGTAGACTAGATGGCCCTGTGGGGCAAACCTTTAATACCAGCTTGCTCAGGAGACTAAGCCAGGAAGATTCCAAGTTCAAGGCTTCCTGGGCTATAGAACAAGTTCAAAGCCAGCCTGAGAAACTTACTGCAACCCCATCTCAGAATAAAAAGTAAAAACAGTGCTGGGGATAAAGCTCCAAAGTAGAACACTTGCCTAGTGTTCATGAGGCCCTGGGTTCAATCCCTAGCATGACACGCATATGCACAAGCACAAAAGGTAAATTATTCAAACCGTGCAGAAGTTTGCAAGATCTTTATGGAGAAAATTATATAATCTGAATGAAAGACAAAAATGCTGAAATCATACCATGTTAAGGGACTAGAAAACTCAGTAAAAATGTTGATCTTACATCTTTATAAATAAAAATATACAGGATGGGCTGGTAATGTGGCACAGTGGGTAGAGTTCAGAATATCAACACAAAGACAACAATTCAATAGAAAAAAATGACAAAGATTTGAATAGAAAATGACATCAGCAGTCAAATATTTGAATGTTGCTCATCCATATTAACAGTGAGAGCAATCAAAAAATGATAGTAAGCCTGATTAGAAAACAAAACTTCATGTAGAAAACATCTAAAGCTGGCAAGAATGTTGAACAAAAGGACTCCTTAGCACAACTGGCAAGTATAAACTGGTGAGAAACTCTTCAGGAAGTCACTTTGGTGTCGTGAGTGCAGTTGAACTCTGCCATACCCTACGACTCACCAACTTCACTTCTGTATGCTCGAGAGCTCTGATTCTTAACTGGAACAGGTCACCTCTTCATGGGACATTTAGCAATGTGTGGAGACATTTCTAGCTCCTGAACTGGGTTCTGTTGACATCTAATAGGCTAGAACAAAAAAGCTGCTAACCATCCTACAAGGATAAATTATTTGTCCCAAAATGTGGTTAGTCCCAAGGCTGACTCCAGCCTAGGGGAAAAATAAAACTTAATTTTTATAACTTCCATGTAATATGACTAGTTCTAATCCATTTCCCTGGCAACCAGGTTCCTTTCGGACCATTCTTCACAATGAAATGTACATTGTTGTCCTTAAAAGTACAAAAAATTGCTCTATTAGACTTCTGTTAGCATCACATTGTCTATGTCAGTTCCTTGCAACTTTCTTTCTTTCATTCTTTTGAAACAGGGTCTCGCCATGTAGCCCCGCCTGACCTGGAACTCACTGTGTAGACAAGCCTGGTTTCAAAGTCACAGAGATCCACTTGCCTCTGCTCACTGGCTAACAACCAGTTAGGGAACAAAAGAATTCAGGTGGCCTATTCCATCCAGAAAATCTGACTCAGGGGGTCTAGGGACACACCCCATAATTCCTTTTTTATTAGTCACACAAGTGGTTGCTCAGGGACCAATCTTTAGCCATGAGCTATGGGAACCAATGGGTTTAAACAAGGGAGTTCTTACACAGGGCCTTTACAAAGAGCTCCCCATTTCCTCTGCTGGTCTCACTTTCTTCATTAATGTTCATCACAGATTCACTGTTTCCAGTATTTCCTTCTACCTCTTTCTACACTAGCACCCTTTGAAGAATTTGTTCTGTTTAGAATACATCTCCAACTTCTTTTTTGAGAAACTGGAAATCTCCTATTCATCTTTTAAGATACAGCTTACAATACAGACCCTCTGTGAATTCTTTTCTTATTACCTTGAGCAATTAGTTATGCCTCCACAATGCTTTCATAAACGTTAATTATTTCATTTACTACACTACAGTAAATTATGTTTACACAACTATTTTATCCACTGGGCACTTCTTTAACCCTGTACCCACCAAGTTCTCATCACATTTGTATAATTAATCAAGAATGGTAAGAAGAAATGCACGAGTGTGTTAATGTGGTGAGCCAATTGCTACTACTTGCCCCTATTTTACAAGCTCCAAGCCCACTCTTCTATACAACTTTGTATCTTAAAGGTACAGATTTCACTTATCAATACCCAAAAATGGTCAGAAAAGTTTTAACATTTGAGAATATGTTCCTGTTCATCAGAAATCTATAAAGAATTTCTGTAATCTGAACTATTCAGGAGACTGAGGCAAAGGACTGCAAGTTCAAGGCCTCCCTACACTACAGAGTAAGTTCAAGGCCAGCCTGTGCAATTTAGTGAGACCCTGTTTCAAACCAGCAAGTATAAAGGTGAGCGCTATAACTCAGCTGATAAAATGCTTGCTTGGTATGTGTAAGGCCTACTGGTACTAGAAGACAAATAAATAAAAAAATAAATTCCTGCAAGAACCTATCATGTGTACTCCTACTTTAAATGTTTAGCAGGCATTCCAATTATCCACACTACCATGCTAACCTGATTTTACAGAAGAGATACTTGCTCAGGTAACTTTACAGCTCAGTAAGTCACTGAAAAAGCAGAAGTCTAAGCTATTACTTTTTTACTAGGTCAATGTCTTCAACTCTTCTCTTGAATCAAAGTTTAGCCTCTTAGCCTTCTATGGAAAACATGCCCCTCCCCCACCCAGATATGTAAAGAACAGCTGATTTTTTTTTGTTTACTCGTTTTTGTCTTTTTGAGATAGCTGAGGCTTCTGCTGGCCTGGAACTGGCTATCACCTCAGTCTCACAGAGATCCGCCTGCCCCTGCCTCCTGAGTGCTAGAATCAAAGACATGTACCACCACACCTGGCCAGCTTATTGCTGTTATAACCCTAATAATTTGCATATCTTAAATGTGACAAAATTTCTTAGATGTTAAGTTTGGTAAAGGTCAACAGATACTATTTAAAGTCCCTCGTCTAACCAGGTATTGACGAAGGGTATGCAATACTGCCACCCACGTTGACACCATACACCGACAAAGAGCCATCTCTTATAACCGTGGGGACAGATCCTGTAACGATGGATTAAAAGTACTACCAGAACATATTAACTTAGGACGAAACATCCAATCTGCTTAATTCTGAAAGAAAGACAACAGATGAACTACCATGGCTTTGGCTCCCAGAATTTTCTTCAGTAGCCTTGATGGCAGTTACGCTGGCATTCACAGAGCTAACTGATGACTGAGAACTTGGAAAGATAGGTGCTCTGCTCTTCTCTTTCTTGAATTCCACTCTCCCACTGGGCTCCTTCTGGGAGCTGTTAAGAAAATCAAACAGCAGCTCATCATCAGGTTCCGACTTTTTCCTTCGGACAAACTGGGATGAAGGCCTAGGGGCAGATGAATGTTCAAGAGGATGGGAGACCTCCCCTGCAGTCCTGGATCCTACTTTCACATTTGCTGTGCCAGCTAAGATGGTGGCTTTTTGATGTCGGATGTTATCAGCAGCTGAGGAAATATACGTAGCTTTAAGTCCAGTCTGGTATGTCAAATCTGTGTTTTGTTGGTCAAGTTCAGAATAGTCAGTACTTTTGCTATGTAAGGTGTTGCTGGCATTCTCCTTTCTGAGAGCTGTTGCAGCCCCTTGATCAACTCGGTTTAAAAGATCTTCCGCCCTTCCAGCAAGATCAGCAAACCAAGACATGATGGCAGTAGAATAATTCTCTTGAGGCACCTGTAAAAAGAACAAGATGTGATCAGAGTGACAAACAGTCATGTAATGGCTACCACTAAGCTCTGGACCTTGCTTAAAATCCTAACCTGCCTCTTACTAGCCAGGCAACCTTGGAAAAATTATTAATAGAAGCTGAGAAACTTTATCTTGAAAAGAGAGGAAAAATAAGTGTCACAAAATGTTTTTGTTTGTATATTTGTTCTGAGAGGTTTTGGCTATGCTGCCCAACCTGCCCTTGAACACCAGGCTCAAATCACCGTCCTGTCAACATCCAAAGCAGTTCCGACTACAGGGACACATGACTGCACCAACTCAGAAGGATTTTAAGATCAAATAACACAGAAAAAAACAATGCAAAATGCTTGGCAGACAGTAACTCATTGTAGTAGCTATAACTACTGTAACTACTGTCATCTTCCTTATTTCAATGAAGGGCAAATCTTCACATAGCAAGAATACCTGATATATGCTGTATTGTGTTCCCATGAAATTCGCATACTGAATTCCAAACCCCCAGACCCCAGAAAGTGGCTGTTTTTGGAAACAGGGTTTTTAAAGAGGTAATTAAAGTGACATCTTTATAAGACAAAATGTATACACAGTCATAAGAGACCATGTAATGACAAAGAGAAGATAGGAAGCCAAAAGAAACTCTTGAGAAATCAACCCTGCTAGGCAGGAAAGATGGTTCAACAGGTGCCCAAATGCCTGACAACCTGAGTTCAGTCCAAGAAGCTTATACTGGAATGAGAGAACTGGCTCCCAGAAGTCCTCTGACCTTGTACACACACATGCCCCTCCATACCCCCACCACACAACAATTAAATGAATATTCATAAAATCAACCCTGCCAACACCTTGGTCTTAGACTCAGAACTCTGAGAAAATAAATTTCTACTGTCCAATCCATCCAGTCTGTTACTTTCTCATGGTTGCCCCAGCGAATTCATACAGTATCCAAATAGCAGACGACACATTTGGTAAAATTTCAGCATAAAAAAGTAAAAAGTTCTTTGAAAACTGTTTTAGAATCTGGACTTGAAAAAAAAAAGAAAATTTTCTGATTAATACAAAAGCTATCAATGTTAAACTGAAGCAAAGTTAGGATTTGGGTATGCACATATATGACTAAAACAAAATTTCAGTAATTCAAATACTCATTACCTACTATGTGCATGTTGAACAGACCTCAAACTTTCAAGAAATGATTGCACAGATGATCTATTCAACCAATACTATAGGTACCACATTTGATTAAGGTAATGATAAAGTAATTAACCCCTACCATAGAGAAGAAAGTTCACTATAAAGCCAACAACCATTTCTTGAATGTGGCCATCAGTCTTTGGGCCTGGAACTGTTAGATAGTTCAACTTTCTTCAAGACAATGCATCTGCATTCTCTTTCCATCTCTACTAGGTCCTATCAGTCTGTGTTCATACTCTTCCTTTTGCCTCACAGTCCTTCAGTTCTGTAATTGTTTGTAAAACACCAGTCTCTCCCTGTTGGTGCCAGGGGAGTGGTTGGATAACCACTTCTGTTTTGCTCACCAATGAATTCCCAGAATCCAGCCCACAGAGGCATTCTCATAAATACTGAAAGAATTCACTTTTATGTGCCAGATGCTGTGTAAACATTATCACACGTAATTTTCACAGCTACATTATATGATACATAGCAAAGTCCTTTTAAAACAAACAGATGTGGAAAGAGTGAAGAAAGATATCAGGGCTTTGATACTGAAACTCTAAGTCAGCCCAGTGTCAAACCCACCTTTGAACCCCTTCCTCCCCATTTCTAACTGCTAAACACCCAAATAACCTCATAAGGAAGAAGCTCATCTTTAATCGGCAATAACCTCATAAGGAAGAAGCTCATCTTTAATCTGTTCTTTAGGAAAACATATTACGTCTCTTTTTCAGTTTATGAGAAATAAAAGGAAAACGGGGGTGAAATGCATTCTGAAACAGAAATTTCCATACAGGAGTAAAGGTTAGAAACTGGTGATGACCTGACTATTACCGCTAATAAAAATGCCTAGAGGCAAATGCCTCCCTTCTTAAAGTGAGTAGAGCACTAAAACACCGCCGTGGGCCCTCACGTGGATTACAGACACTAGAGCCTGGGCTCTTGTCCCAGGGACAGACACAAAGGGGACAGGTGGTGCAAAGCTGGCGCCGCCCGGGCAGGGTGGAAAGTCAGGTGTCACACAGGCCGGGGTCGGGGGTCAGCCCAGGCAGTGTCAGGCGGTGCGTGGATCCCGGGAGGCGAAGACAAACCCCACTGAGGCCCCTCCGCGGCCGGGTCCGGGAGCACAACAGTCAGCCGGACAGTCAGCCTGACTGCGTGAGCCTCCAGGGCTGTCGTGTCCCCTTCGCGGCCCGGGATCGAAGACCAGCCGGGCAGCCGAGCAAGGCGCAGACCGGATCGGGAGCCCAGCTCTCGGGGCTGCTGCCGCTCGGGCGGACCGTCCCGCCCAGGCTGCCGCCTCACCTGAGGACACCGAGCGGCTACGCCGCGGCCTCGTCGCCTGCCCGGACCCACTCAGGAGCGGAATCCTCCCGGGCCTCCCAGCTAACTCTTCCGGGAGACGTGGAAGGGCGGCGAGGACCCCAAAACAGAGTGGCCGCTCAGCTGCCTGAGCGGCGGAAGTCTAGCCGGCTATAGGCCACGCAGGCAGCAGGGCCAGCGGCCTCGGGGCCCTCGCGCCTGGCCACGCCCCGCTTCCGCCCTCGCCGGGCGTGCGTTTGGCATGGACCGCGCCTGCATGCGGCCAGCACAACATAGAGGACCACGCCCACAACGAGGCGTGGCCTCGGTGGGCCACGTGGCGACAGAGACGCGCCCTCTTGGGCTGGGTATGAGGCTCTAGCCAACTGGGCTAAGCTTCAGCTCCAGCAAGCTGTCCTGGGACTTCCACGTGGGCTTCGAGGCACAGCTTGCCCACATACGCATCAAAAATAAATAATGGGGAGTTGGAGACATGGCTCAACAATTAAGAGCACTTGCTGTTCTTCCAGAGGACCTACATTCAGTCCCAGCACCCGCATCACAGCTAACAACCACCTGTAACTCCAGTTCCAAGGGATCCAACGCCCTCTTCTGGCCTCTGGGGCATGACATACATGGGTGCACTTACCTGCATCCAGGCAAAGCACTCATACACATGAAATTAAAAAAAATATTTAAAAATAAATACAGGAGCCGAAGAGATGATTCAGTGGTTAAGAGCACTGACTACCCTACCAGATGATGTAAGTTGGGTTCCCAGTACCCACATGGCAGCTTACAACCATCTGTAGCTTCAGTTCCAGGGGACCCTATGCCCTCTTCTGGCCTCTACAGGCATCAGGTGCCTACGTGGTACACTTACTTTCTTGCAGATTTACTCTGTACACTAAAAAGATAAAATCTTAAAAATAAATAATAGTAGCTGGTGTGGTGGCACACACCTTTAGTCCCAGCACTCGGGAGGCAGAGGCAGGCAGATGTCTGTGAGTTCAAGGTTAGCCTGGCCTACATAGCAAGTTCCAGGCCAGCTAGGGCTACAGGGAAACCCTGTCTCAAAAAGACCCCAAAAAATAAAATAAAAATAAAAATAAGTACTAAATAACCCAGCAATAATTATAACATTTTCTTCCTTTAAATTTTTTAATTTTATGTGTATGACTGTTTTGCTTGCATGTCTGTTCATGCATCCATGTCATGCAATGCCCACAGAGGCCAGAAGACGGTATCCAATCCTAGAAACTGGAGTTATGGACAGTTGTAAGGTGCTATATGGGTGCGGGAAATCAAACCTTGGTCCTCTACAAGAGCATCCAGGGCTCTTACCCACCAAGCTATCTCTCTAGCCCCATTTATCTTCCTTTTAAGTCAAGGTTAGTCCAGTTCAGTGAAGATGAACACTTTTGGCAGCATAGGTGGTAGTCATAACTATAGCTGTGTTTATGGAGTCCTCATTAAGTACAGAGTTGCTTGCGCATCACTTAATTCTCACAATAACTGTAAGGAATAAGCTGTTCTGATTGTGTGGTAAGTGATGTTGCAGTTCTCAACTATTAAGCTGTTCTTCCTAAGGGTTATTTATCCTCAGCAGTTGCCAGGTGACTACAACACATCCCAGGAGGGAAGGATCCTTTCCAGTGTCACTGATGTCATTTTGATCATATGTGGGAGACCATGCTGCCTGGCAGCCCTCCCTGCCCCCCAGGGCAAGCAGCCTCCAGAGAACTTGCTGATCAGTCCTCCCTGCCCCCTAAGATAAGCAACCTAAGATAAGTTTGAGCAACCACCAATTTCCTTAGTCTGCAACCAGACTCATGGCACCAGGTCCCCTCATCCTAAGGGACATTCATTAACCCGTTGAGACAACACCTTCCCTCCCTCTTCCCCAGCTAACTTCCTGCTTCAGCCTGTATAAGAATCCCCGTGGAAAAATAAACTTTGGCAGCTTGATCAGAGTTCTTTGTCTTGCTGTCATTCTTCGTGTCTCTTGTCCCATCATTCCAGGTCCCTGGGAGTTCCAGTCTCCATCTCCCGCCCTGCAGGCCAGGGCAATCATATGACCTGCTCTTGGCCAATGGCACTTGAGCAGATGTGACTTTTGCCCTGGCTAAGCAGAAGCTTTCAGAGTCTCTGGTATATCCTCTATCTCTCTCTTTTCTTTCATGAGTATACATGTCCCAGGTGGGGCTGTTCTGTCAGCCTGGGTCCTGAAAGAAAAAATGGAGTGTGAAACAGCCTACGTTCAACGTGTCACATCAGTGAGAACTAGACCTTGGCAGTTAGATGCTAGTAAGACTTAGGATTGGTTTTTCCACAGCCTTAACTAATAAAACCTAATACCTTACTCCATTTTATAAACCAAGACACCAAATTCAGCAAGTTTGCTGGGATTAAAGGCCACCAAGTCTGGCACATCTAAGTTTTAAACCTAGATCAGGATGACCCCAGGAGCAATGTTCTTAGCCACTGAAAGGTAAGAATGAAAGAAGCTGAGACAAAACCAAATCTCCCACATCAAAAATATTGGCAGTGGGGGGTAGAGAGATGGCTCAACAGTTAAGCTGCTTTAGCTGAGGACCCTTGTTTTGTTCCCAGCCCATATGTGATGGCTCATAGTCATCCAATGCCCTATTCTAGCCTCCAAGGACACCAGGCTCACACATGGTGCATATATACACCATATGTTGTTGGAAAACATTCATATACATAAAATAAGAATAAATAAATCTTTGAAAAATATATTGGCAGTGGACATGCCCCCCCCCCAAATATGGACTGGAGATATATAGGTCAGTTGACAGAGTGCTTGCCTAACATGCACAAAGCCCTAGGCTCAATCCCTAGCACAGCATAAATTAGGCCTGTTGGTGCATGTGTGTAATCCCAGCAATTGGGAGGTAGAGGCAGGAAGATCAGAAAGTCATCCGCAGCTACACAATGAGTTCAAGACCAGTGTGTGAAACCTGAAGCCCTATGTTAAAAGCAAAACAAAACAACCCAACAGCAACAACAACAACAACAAAACCCACAATGGGTCTGGAGAGATGACTCAGTGGTTAAGAGCACTGGCTGCTCTTCCAGAGGACTCAGGTTCAGTTCCCAACATCCACATGGTGGCTGACAACTGTACATAACTCCAGTTCCAGGGCACATGATGCCCTCTTCCGGGTTCAGTGGACATTGCACAAAATGGGTGCATTTACATATATGCAGACAAAACACACATTTAAAAAAGTGTTTCAAGAACCTACATATATCCCTAATGTGTACTTATATCTTCCTCCTTATGGAGTGATGGGAGAGGCTCACAATACTCATAAAAAGCTAAGAACATGCAAGAAAGTTTCAAGAATCACAAGGCACACTAGGAGGTTACATGAGCAATAAACAATTGCTGGGGTGGGGAGAGATACTCTTTTGCGATGTCACTACATGTAAGCTGTTCAGGGAGCTCCATGGATGCTGCTTTCATGGGTCCTCACCCATGTCGCGGTGGACTTTACAGTGATGCGCTGTCTGAGTCACCCTCTTTCTTGTAAATAGCTCCTTATCTATGATCCTGTTAGAGACCCTAATAAACTCACTGGTTCACCACCCTGGACTTGGATAGAATTATTTCTTTGGTCTGTTTTCGATGTCCCTGTCTGGGGTGTGAAGACATCAGCTCAGGTCTCCCCAGGAAAAATCATATAACACCTGCCTTACAGAATCAGCATAGAAACACCTGCCCACCCAGAAGTCATTGGGGGATAGGCTGGATTAGTCAGGGAAACAGTACAACCCACAGAAAGGCCACAACCTTACCCAGTCCCTTTTCCCCCTCTTCCTACCTGCTCAGATGCCTCCAGAGATACTAACTCCTCCACAAGGAAGGGGAGATGGAAGCCTCTAGCATGGCCAAGTGAGTCTGCTCCAGGAGGTTGGGAAAGGACAATGATGGAAAGAGCTTTCAGATGACATTTTAAGCAGCTCATTGTGACTTTTGCAATGACAGGGCAAGGATCTTGGCAAAGTTCTCCCTGTGATAAAATTGAACAAAATTATTTTAAACAACCATTTCAACTTCCTGGACGTTGACCACATATATGACATAAATTAAGCATTTATTTAAGAAAAACATTACAATTTGGGTAAGAACCACAAGTCTGCGACATTTTAGCCTGAGAAAATTTCCTCTTCAGCTACCCATTTCCATGGGATAATTCAGTCAAGGCTGGGTAAGTTTGTAAAACTAGAAACATGGTATTGCTGACTTAATTAGAGGTGGGGTCAGAAAAAGTCCCTTGGCCAAGGAGCTCAGCTGGAAATGCCAACATCCTAGACACCTGGGTGACAATAGTGGTCAGGTAAATAGCTGACTGGTTGGTTGCTGAGAGGTTGGCAAACCCAAGTAATGAACTAGCCATAGTGGGTTTTGATAAGTTTTATGGTGGTCTAAAGGGCTGTGCCCAAGTTTTAGAGCACCTTGCAAAAGCTCTAGCCCTTCATCCATCTCTACTGAGCATGAACCCAGAGGCATAGATGCAGAGGCCACACACACAAAACAACGCAAACCCCAAACAAACAAAAATAAGGGGGCTATAGAGATGGCTCAGTGGTTAAGAGCACTGGCTCCTCTTGCAGAGGAACCAGGTTCAGTTCCCAGCACCCATATGATGGCTAACAACCATCTATAACCCCAGTTCAAAGGGATCCAACACCCTCTTCTGGCCTTTGTGGGCATTGCATGACACAGATGCATTTACATATATGCAGGCAGAATACTCATACACATAAAATAAAAATAAATAAATAAAACATTAGAAAGGGAAGGAAAGAAAAGAAACACCAGTGTGAACACACTGTGAAGAAGAAAAATAAGTTCAGGTCACTAAACAAAAATACACAAACAAAAAAACCCCCACTTTTCCCTGTGCTGATGTTGGCGGCACATATACTAAAATTGGAAAGACACAGAGCAGATTAGCATGACCCCTGCCCTGGGATGGCATGCAAATTTGTGAAGCAGCACGTATTTTTATAGGCTATGATTATGACAAAAAGTTAATTTAGGCCAAAGTTTCACACCGTTCTTTACTGCTGGGAATGTTATGTAGCTGGTGAGAAAGCTATTCTTCAAGATTAGACTATACAACAATCAATTTGAATAATCAATGTATCTTGAGATTATTGAATAATCTGTGTACATGACTTCTGTGATATATTCTCATCTCTTGTTTCTTTTGGTGCTGAAGATCTTTTTCAAATTTCTCACCATAATCTATAAGGAATGTGTGGTTTGAATGCATGTGAGTGACTTTATTCTACCTTTGTTTTGATTTGACCCAAAGAAGCACTAGTGACTCTCAGATACTCCTGTGTGCTTTACAAGGCACAAGTCTGAGATGAAATACAGTAATGTGAGAGAATGTAAGTAGACTTTTGAGCAGCTTGGTTAGAAGGGGATAGAGTAGGTCATTAGATAGTTTGGCTTTCAGAAATTTGCAATAAAAGGAAATCTGATTTTAATTGTTAGTAATAAATATATAGAGGAACTGATTGAAATTGACCTATTTGAAGAAAAATAAAAACACTTTCCAAGGGCACACGAGAACACAGCAGTTGCTATGTTAAAATGTTCAGTTTTCAAGAAAAATAAGTAGATATGAAAATGGACAGGAAAATGTGGCCACATACTAGAGGAAGTTAGCATAAATACTCTAAATTGTTGGACTTAGCATATAAGGACTCATTTGTTTTGTTTTGTTTGTTTTGAGACAGGGTCTTCTTGTAGCCCCAGCTGACCTGGGACTCACGATATATAAACCAGGCTGGCCTTGGTCTCACAGAGTTCTGCCTGCCTCTGTGTTGCAGATGCCATCTTCCCAATTTGGTTGTGCCCACTTGCCTGGGATCATCACAGTTAAGCATGTTGACTGTCATGCTCCACAAGGAAGGAGTTGACCCTAGTTGCACGAGGGCGAGGGGCTAAGGGCATATAAGCTGAGGAAGCAGAAGGGAGGCTCTCTTGTCATTTTGTGTGGCTGTGGAGAAGTCACCATCCATCCTTGGATGAAGACTTTCCAGTGTGTTTTTAGGAGGAGAGCATCCACACTACTGTAAATAAACCTTCACCCACTGCTCTGTAAATTAGTTCAATAAACTCACAGGTTTCCTAGACTATAATTTGGTGAAATCCTACCTTGGTTTGTCACTGGGACCAAGGGAGGAGGGGCAGACGTTGTTTATACCTTCCAGAGGAATTTTAGCTGTATTCTACCTCCCAAGTTCTGGAATTAAAACATGTGCTACCACAGCAGGCCCCTTTTATTTGTTTTGTCTTATTTTTAAATGGGGATTTAAACATAATTATGTATTTATTTATTTACCTATTTATTTTATGAGTATGTGTGTGCCTGGGTAGTGCCCACTGAAGCCAAAAGAAGGTATCAGTTTCCCTGGAAGTGAGGAATAGGCAGTTGTGAGCTGCCTGATGTGAGTGCTGGGAACTGAACCCAGTTCTTTTGCAAGAACAGCAAGTGTTCTTAACTGCTGAACCATCTCTCCAGCTTCCATATAAGGACTTTAAAGCGGTGATCATAAACACACTAAAAGAATTCAATGAAACTCTGACAATAATGAGCCAGCAAATAAAAATGTCAGTAAATGGATAGAAATTATAAAATCTCAATGAAAGTTCTAGGATTGAAAACCACAGTAACACTAGAAGGACATAGTACAAATTTGAGCGGACAGAAGAATCATAACACTTGAAGATAGATCAATAGAATTTGTGCAATCAATAGAAGGGAAAGAGGGTAAAAGGAAAGAATGTCAAAGACGTGAGACATTGTATGGTCTGAATATGAAATGTCCCCCGCAGGCTCATGTGTTTGAATCCTTGGTCGCTAGTGCTGTTTGGGGAGAACATGGAAGATTTTGGACACAGGGCCTAGATGGCAGACTTAGGGCTGGAGAGGCATGGCTTGAAGATTATAGGCCAGCTCTAGCTCCTGTCTAAGTTATCTACTTCCTGATTCAACAAGATGTGAATAAGCTATATTACAAGCTACCACCACCACAGACTGTGTTGCTCCCCACCCTGCCTTCCTCAACATGATGCACCGTATCCCTAAAACACTGAGGCAAAATAAACTTTTCCCTTAAGTTGCTTCTTGTTAGGCATTGGATCACAACAATGAGGAAAGTGATACAGACATCATCATGCATAGCAGCCCAAGTAATGAGAACTCCAAAAGGAGAGCAGCACAGGGCTGGAGAGATGGCTTAGTGGTTAAGAACATTTGTTCTTGTAGAGGATTTGAGTTCAGTTCCCACCACTCACAACTACCTGTAACTCCAGCTCCAGGGGATCCAAAACCCTCTTCTTGTCTCCCTGGGCACACACACACACACACACACACACACACACACACACACACAAATCTTTAAAAAAAGAAGATCCAGGTGCGGTAGTACACACCATTAATCCCAGCACTCAGGAGGCAGAGTTAGGTGGATCTCTGTGAGTGCAAGGCCAGCCTGATCTGAGTTTGTTCAAGGCCAGCCAGGGTTGCGTAATGAGACCCTGTCTCAAGAAAACAAAAAACAAAAACAACAAAAAAGAAAAGAGATGGAGAAAAAAATATTTGAAGAAAAAACTAATGCAAAACTTTTCAAATTTGATTAAAACATTAATCTGTACATTCAAAGAACTCAGTGATCTCCAAAGAGGATAGACACAGAATTCCACCTGTGTACATAAAAGATAAAGACCAAGAGAAAATCTTAAAGGTGCAAGAGGAGGATGACACATCACCTACAAGAGAGCAAGAAGCAGAGGACAGAAGGATCGTGTACTTAAGAGTGCTGAAGGGGGAAAAGTATAAGCCGCCAATTCTATTTTGAACAAAACTGTCCTCTCAGAAATGAAGGCTAGTACCAGTGAGCTGGCTTTGGGTAGCAAGGTGCTTGTCACCAAGCCTGACCACCTGAATTCGAGCCCCAGGACCCACATGAGAGAAGGAACAAAACAATGTCTGAAAGAAAGTTGCCCTCTGACCTCCACATGGACACAGCGGTATGCATGTGACTAAACATACCCCCCAACATACCTTTGGGTGGGGAGATCGCAAGCCCAGCCTCTCCCCCTTATAGCTGCAAGGTAAGTTTACTGTCTCATCTAGTAACTGGCTCCGTGCTGAGCCAATAGATTAAGCTAGGTTAAATCATATGGTGTGGAACTTCCCACCATCCCCTGGAAATCTGTAAAAATTAGAAGATTACCTTTGTTTGGGGGATCTGGGGCTTTCCTTCTGCACCTCATCATGCCGTACATGGCAGCTCTCTCTCCTACTCTCCCACTTTAAACTCTGTCTCCTAATGAAGCTTCTCTCTGGGTTTTTGAAGGGAAGGCTCTCTCCCTTCAAGGTCCCTCATGCTACCTCTGGTCGTTCTTGCAGAAGACCTGGGTTCAAATCCCACCACCCACATGACAGCTAACAACTGTCCGTAACTCCAGTTCCAGGGGATCCGACAGCCTCTTCTATCCTCTGCGGGCATTGAGTAACACGGATGCACTTTCCTATACACAGGCAATACGCACATATACATAAAATAAAAATAATAAATAAAATACGAAAAAAAATTTAAATCATAGTTTCTATAAGAAAACAGATGGATCATTTCTATAATGGGAAGCAGACAGAAACACCTTTACCCAGGCCGTGGCCAAAATGTAAAACCAACTCTGAAAGAATTAGAATTTGAACTTTTTAAAATTAATCATTTTTTTCAAAAGAGTAAAAATAAAGCCATAAGGAGAAGTTATACAGTGCATCCACCTGTCAAGCAACTTATAACCAGAATACACAAAGCTGCTTCTACAAGTCAATAATTGAAAACAGGAACAATCTTTCCCACAGAACAGACTAATATCTTTTGTTAAGATTTATTTATTTTTATTTCAAGTGTGTGTGTTTGCCTGCACGTATGGGTATGTACCATGTTCTTGCAGTGCTTGTGGAGGCCAGAAGAGCATGTTGGAGCCCCTGGAACTGGAGTTGCAGACAGTTATGAGCCACCATGTGGGTTCTAGGACCCAAACCCAGGTCCTCTGCAAGAGCAGCTAGTGCTCCTAACCACTGAGCCATCTCTCTAGCCTCAGGCTATTATTTTAAATAAGTGCTTCATAAGGGAAAATACCCAGTTGGCCAAAAGCACACAAAAAGATGTTTGAAATTTTCATCAGAGAAGAGCAAATTAAAATCCCGATGAAAACCATATCACCCACTCCATGTTTGACTAAAGAATAAAATAATGGGAACTACCTCATACAGCTGAGGAGGTGGGGCTGCTGGGAAAGTGACACACTCCTGACAGGTTGTGACAGGCTACTTTAGAAACATTTAATGGCTGCCTCTACTGAAGTTAGGCTTGCTCTGTGACCCCACAAAGGTCAAAGGCCTACCCTAAGTCAATAGTTTCACTCAGTCCCTCATTAGGCCACCAGCCCAGCCTGCAGGCTTTCCCTGAGGATTCTGGGATCCTTGCTGCAAGAGTCCTTCAGCTTTCTTCTGGGATTCTACTTCCTTGTCTCACAGCTGGCAAGAATGAAATTGAGTCTTTTGTGCGTTTTCAGGTTCCAGCAGCAGAGGGCGCTTAGTGCTTAAAAATGTGTCTGTGTAGTCTGTCTGGATTGACTAGCAGAGTAAGTATCCCTCTTTCCTTTTGTTACCAGAGCACAGTGTATTTCCATGAATGGACATTTTATATTCCCTGACCTGTGTGGAAGTTCCTTCATATGTGGCCAGTCAATTCTAGTGTTTTTCTTGTTTTCTTGATAGCTAAACTGCTCTGAGAGATGAGTTCCAGTACCACCAAGCCCCCGATGAAACCACCTAGACCTACGATGGTATGGTTTGTGTTCCTCAAGATTTACGTGTCAGAAACTTAACCCTCAACATAACAATGTTGAGAGTGGGACATTTAAGAAGGTATTGGGGGGTAGGGGCTGGAGACATGGCCCAGGGGTTAAGAGCACTTGCTGTTCTTCCTGAGGACCCAGGTTCAGTTCCCAGCACCCACATAGCAGCTAACAACCATCCATAACTCTAGTTTCAGGAGATCTGACGCCCTCTTCTGGTCTCTGCAGTCACTGTAAGCATGTGGTGCATTTACATATATGCAGGCAAAACACCCATACACATAAAATAAAAATAAATAAGACATTTAAAAAAAGAACATATTAAGGGCTGGGGGTACATGCCTTTAATTCCAGTGTTTAGGAGGCTGAGGCAGGAAGATCAGGAGTTGGAGGTAAGCCTCATCTAGATAGCCAGTTCAAGACCAGCCTGGGCTCTGAGAGACCTAGTCTTAAACAAACAAAATAAAATAAAGCCAGGTGTGATGGTGCATGCCTTTAATTCTAGCATTTAAGAGGCAGAGGCAAGTGGATCTCTGTGAATTCAAGGCCAGCCTGGTCTACATAGTGAGTTCCAGGACAGCTGGGGCTACAGGGAGACCCTGTCTCAAAAAGACCAATAAAAAAAACCCCAAAAAACAACAAAAAAAATCATCTGTATAGCATTGTATCAATATCGATTCCCTGACTGTGATAGTGAACCGCAGTTACAGGTGTGTCCACTGGATTCTGAATGCTTGTTTTTACATGTTCTGATCAATTAAGGCCAGTGAGATGGCTCAGCAGGTAAAAGTGTTTGCTACAAAAGTCTGACCACATGAATTCAATCCCTGGAACACATGGTGGAAGGAGAGAGCTGATGCCCCACAGTTGACCTCTGACCTCTACATGCACATACACACAAAAATAACTTTTTTTTGTCTTTTTGAAACAGGGTCTTCCTGTATCCCCAGCTGGCCTGGAACTCATATGTAGACCAGGCTGGCCTTGAGCTCACAGAGATCCGCCTGCCTCTGCCTCCCAAGTTCTGGGACTACAGGCATGCACCACCACACCCGGCACATACACAAGTAACTTCTTTAAAAAAGTTAAAATGTTATATTAATCAGTTTTCCAATGTTATAACACACACCTGCGTTATCTACTTACACAGAGAAAAGGCTCATTTTGTTCATGGTTTTGGAGGTTCCAGTCTATGACCAGGTGATTCTGTTGCTTTGGGCCTGTGTCAAGCCAGCTGTGGAACCATGTGATGGCATGAAACCACTTAGGTCATGAACTAGAGGTAGAAAGTAGAAGGGGCTGGAATCCCATAATCCCTGGTGAAGACAGGCTCTCAATGACTGGAAGACCTCCTGAGAGGCCCTGCTTCTTTAAAGTTCCACTGCCTCTCAGTGGTGACACTTTGGGCACCAAGCTTTAATACATGGACCTTTAGAGACAATCAAGGTCCAACCTATAGGAAGGTCCAACCTTGTCTTTCAGAGATATATATTGAAATATTGGTATGTGGAAATGTTTATATATGACATATTAGTTTTATATTAAACCATAATCAGCTATTGAAACATGCTGGCTTACCACAACACTAAATGCTATTACCTTCCACAGTTTCTGTAGATCAGGGGGCTGCCTAGGACAGCCTTCCTTCTGACCTCCGATTTTTCAGTCCTTCTGACATGAAAAACACACACCTGATTTATCCACTTTCACAGAGAAGGACTAGGATATTATGAAATTTAGAAATTTTTGCAGGGATGGGTTCTGGAAAGATGGTCCAGTGCTTAGGAGTGTGTACTACTCTTGCAGAGGATCCTTCCAGGATCTCACAGATCTAATCACAGCCTCACCTCAAGGGTAGAACCTTATCGTGTAAATCAGATTGTCATATTCGGGTTTATCAAGTACAGTCACTTGATAATCAAAATCTGTGAGCCAAAATGACGAGTTATCTGACTGAGAAATGACTTAAGGGGTAAAGTGCTTGATGTATAAACATGAGGACCTAAAACAATACTCCAGAACCCACATAAAAAGCTGGGCATTGTGGTACACTCCTGTAATCCCAGTGCTGGGGAGGCAGAGACAGGAGGATCCTTGGAGCTTGCTGGCCAGTCAGTGTAGTCAAATCAGTGAGTTCCAGGCAATTGAAGAAAACACCTGATATCTACCTCTGGTCTCCACACATGTATACACACATACACATATACCCATATACATCCCTGAAAACCTACATGAACACATAAACAGACACACAAAGGGAATTGAAGAAAAGGCAAACTATTGGCCCTGCCCCAACAACACAAGGTGGAGCTAGAATTTTGTCATTGGTCTAGATCCTCCCATGTGAACACAGGGCATGTGGAATGGGGAGCCACTGGGAAGCCCTGCTCCATAGCAGCGGGCGGTGGCAGGGGGGGAGTGTCTGAGTCCAGAGGGCCCATATTGCTCCCTGACTGAGATTCAAAGCCTGAAAAGTCTTACTGTGCTCTTGGTTCTTTGTTTTGAGACAGGGTCTCCCAGGGGGTCCAGCTGGCCCGAACCAGGCTGACCTCAATTTCACAGGCATCAGCCTGGCAGGATCAGGCTGACCTCAATCTCATAGACATCAGCCTGCCTCTGCCTCCCAAGTGTTGGAATTAAAGGCCTGTGCCACGGAGCCCGGCTGTTATCACTTTATATATGTAAAAATATCCCAGCTTTCCTGCTGGGAGATTCTCTTTTTTTCTTTTTTCATTTTTATTTTATTTAATTTATTATTTTATGTGTATGAGTATATTGCCTGCATGTATGTGAGTGCACCCATGTCCTGCAATGCCGCGGAGGTCAGAAGAGGGCTTTGGATTCCCCTGGAACTGAAGTTAAGGATGGTTTGTAGCCACCATGTGGGTGCTGGGAATCGAACCCTGGCCTGCAAGAGCAGTCAGTGCTCTTAACCGCTGAGCCATCTCTCTAGCCCCTGCTTGGAGATTTTCTTAGATTGCTTTCTTTATTGGGAAGTGTGGGAGTCTAAAGATTTTTTAAAAAGATTTCTTTTTTGATTTTAAATTAAGTGTATGTGTGTGTGCCTGCAGGTGCCCCAAGAGGTGAAAGGTATAGGAGGCCACTGGAGCTGGAGTTACAAGCAGTCATGAGCTGCCCCATGTGGATGCTGAGAATCAAACCTGGATCCTCTGCAAGAGCACTACACACTCCTAAGCACTGAACCATCTTTCTAGCACCCATCCCTGCAAAAATCTCTAAATTTCATAATATCCTAGTCCTTCTGAGGCATGAAGAAAGACAGGGGAAATGTAGGGGCCATGGGAAGGGAAAGATGCCCCTCACTCAAGAATCTGCAAGAGAACTGATAAAATCAAAAGTTCATACTGAGACAGTGTTCATTTTTCATACAAACATCTCAAACACCGACGTTGAAAGCATCAAATGAACTGTGCCTACGCAGGACAGGAATGAGTGTGACCTTTGAGTTAGACTTTGTCAGCACTCAACTCTCATCCCTAGACCTGAACAGTGCTCCTCACAAACCACCTTACAACCTCCTTTATGAAAGGAAATCCTTTAAGATAAGAGAAATGAGTCAAGCAGCTTGTAATTTGTACTTAATTTCTAAACTTTGCTTGATCTTTAAACCTTGTTGCAAATCTCACCCTTTGAATGATGTGACTTTTAAAAGCACAGAATCGTGTGTGTGTGTGTGTGTGTGTGTGTGTGTGTGTGTGTGTATCCATTGAGACTAGGTCCAAAGGCTGCTTTCTGTCTCTCTCCCTCTCTCTCTTTCCCTCTTCCTCCCCCAGCCTAAATCTGAAGTACGTACTCTTATCTATACTTAACAAACTTTATTCTTTTATTCTGACTTGTACTGAAATTCCTTTTTCCCTTTTCAAACAGGAGCTCGTGCACCCCAGGATAGTCTCCAACTTGTTATATAACCAAAGATGACCTTGAACTTCTGATCCTCCTGCCTCCACCTCCCAAGTTAGGCTTATAGATGTACCCGTGGCTTTATGCAGTGCTGGAGATGGAACTCAGAGTTTCATACATGCTAGGCAAGCACTCTATTAATCTAGCTTTATGCCCAACCCTAAACAGGTTTTTTGTGTGGTATAGTCAAGGATCAGGCTTATGTGATTGGAAGGCCCTGGGGCAGGAGCTCCTCCAGTGGAGTGCTGGGTTGTATCTGCCCACTGCAACTGACTGAATGGAGCTGGCCTCCTCAGTCAGGGCAAGGACACTGAGCTAAGCAAGGCGCTCACCTCAGGGACATCGGAGTGCAGAATCAGCACCTAAGAACAAACACATCCCTAAAGTTGGCCTTCTAGGTGCTGCGATTGCTTTTTCTTAGTCTCTGCATGATATCCCACAGCAAACCCCACTTTGAACCTCTCTGGCTGTTTTCCTTTTGAGTCATTCTCTCCTCCTTGGATTCCAGGAACAAAAGGATTGACTGATACACATCTTTGTGACAAGGGCTGAAACTATACCCAAGCAACTGCAAGTCTAGCTGGATAGACCACCCTGCCCCTCAAATGAAGGCAACTATCTATGAAGGAGAGGGTGCCCCCTAGGGCAGGCATAGCCATATTCTCCCTTCAAGTGATGATAGTGATAACCATATCTCTAGAGCCTATGGCAGAACCTGAAGAGATAATGGTTAACCAGAAAACACCTTAACCAAGAATGCTTAAGCAAACCTCTCACCCCCGCTCCAATTATTCCTCTATTTAAACCTGAAGCTCCTATTAGTACTTCAAAGATGGACCTCTTTTCTGTTCTTTTTCTCAGTATGACAAAGTTGACCAAATCTCCGTTTTCTGCCTTTCCCCACCTCTCATCTCTTTGTCATATTGGTATGTGTGGTTGAGCCTTTGTTGGGACTTCCGGAACCAATAGCTTTTCCCCTTAAACTCCAATAACACGGAGTTGATCTGATGGCTCTGTATCTTCACCACATCCCTCCAATGCAGATTATTTTCTAGCAGGTTACAGACATTTTTTTTTTTTTATCTCATCTGTGATAGTCAGCTCTCAATATGGTCCCTGATGGTCCTTGTAAAGAAATAAATTGCTAAGGTCCAGTTTCAGTGAGATGCACTTAGAGCTCATCAAAAAGTCACAGGTAAGCAGGAAGGACTTGGGGACTGGGCTCCCATCCCCCCCCTAGCTGGTAATGAATTGTAAAATAAGGGCAAATAGGGCAAATTGTGCAGTTGATCTTTTTTTTTTAAAGCCAGGATCTCACTATGTATCCCTGGCTTCAAAACTCTGTGTGTAGACCAGGTTGGCCTCAAACTCACAGAGATCTGCCTGTCTCTGTTTCCCAAGTGCTGAGATTAAAGGTGTAGGCCATCACACCCAGCAAAACTGATCACTTTCTGAGGGTCAGAAACAAATAGGACATAATGTTATGACTCAGTAAAGCTGAGGGGTGAACAAATGAGTGTTTGTTGTCATGCAGCCTTTATTATTTTTAATCCCAGCTTGTGTGTGTGTGTGTGTGTGTGTGTGTGTGTGTGTTTACATGTGAAGACGGGAGGACAACCTTGGGTGTCATCCTCAGGAATGCCCTCCACCTTCTTTGAGGCAGTCTTTCTTTTGTCTGAAATGCACCAATGCAGCTCGACTGACTGGCCAGGGGGCCCAGTTTCTGTCTCCCCAGTGCTGGGATTACAGGCATGAGCCATCACACTTATCTCTCTATACATGCCTAGCATTTTTATCTGGGTTCTAGAGATTGAACTCAGGTCCTCGTGTTTGGAAAACAAGCACTTTACTGAGCCATCCCTCCTGCCTAGTTTTTGTATTAAAGGAAGAAATATTTACTTTGGTTCATGCTTTCAAAGGTTTTTAGTCCATGGTCACTTGGCTCCATGTTTCTGGGTCAGAAGGCTGCTCATGGAAGCTAGGAAGGCGGAGAGAGAGAGGGAGGGAGGAGGGAAGAGAGAGAGATAGAGAGAGAGAGGGGAGGAAAGAGGAGAGGAGGGGAATGGAAGGGAAGAGGAGACGGGAGAGGAAGACAGAGGGGGAAGAAGGAAGAGAGGAGGAAGGAGAAGAGAGGACAGAGATTCGGTAGACTTACCTCGAAACATTTCACAACAAAGTAAATGATTCCTTTTGAAAACAAACAAACAAACAAAAAAGAAACAAAAATGAAGAAAAAAAAAGTTGGGCATAGTGGTGCATGCCTTTAATAAAACACTCAGGAGTCAGAGACAGGCAGATCTCTTTGCGATCAAGAGATTAAGTCAGCCCTAAATTAACACTGAGGAAGAGGAGGCAGGGCACTTGAGGCTTTACCCAATATCCCATCAGCAATGGCACTTCGGTTGCGGTTCTAGAAAAGTCTGTCAGTTTCCAGGACCCTGGAGTGTGTGTTCACAGCCCTCTCAATGCGTTCCATGTCAGCTGTGAAGAAGGGGCTGGGCGACAGCATGGCCTTCCCATGAGTTCTGGCACAGGCTGTGTGTTATAGGAATGCAGCATCATACAGAAGCATTGCTGAGCATCAAAATGGCCAGGTTGTGGTTTCAGCATCCACTCTAAATAGGCTTTTAAAAATCCTTTATAGTACCAGAAGCTTGGTGGCTTGTGAGTGTGTGGGCAGAGTGATGCTTAGCATCAGGAATCAGGGCTGAAGAGATGGCTCACTGGTTAAGAGCACTAACTGCTCTTGCAGAGGACCCGGGTTCGATTCCCAGCACCCACATGACAGTAAACAACTGTCTATAATTTCAGTTCCTGGGGATTCAACACCCTCTTCTGACCTCCCTAGGCATTGCACAACACAGGTGCACTTACACATACAGGCAATACACTCATACACATAAAATAATAACATTTTTAAAAAGAAGCAACATTCAATTTCATGATCTACCAACCCCTTGGGAGGCAGCCTCAGACCCCATGAAGGCGCCTGCAAAATGCCACTACAGCAGGTGGTGTGGTGTTACAGGAGCCTCAAAGAATCTATGAATGAAACAAAAGTATCAATGCTTTAAAAGTGTACAAAGAAAACAATCAGCTACTACAGCCATCAAAAGAAGGCCTCTGCATTAAAAACAGAAAGAGGAAAAAAAGCATTGGAAGAACATTGACTGGAAGTTTTGTAGCAATAATGTCACAGTGAAGATGATTTATAGTTATCCTCCCCCACCTTCTGTGTGGCTTTGTTTGAATCAGGGACTATACTCCTTCCTTTTCTTGGACATGAGAAGTTCCTAAGGAAAACATTCACCAGTTGTAAACATTTGAAGAATAAAAAGTTTTATTTAAAAAGAGGGGGCTGTTCTTGCAGAAGCTCCAGGTTCAAATCCCAGCACCCACATGGTGGCTAACAACCGGCTTTAACTCCAGTTCCAGGGGATCCAACACCCTTTTCTGGCCTCCCCAGGCACTGCAGGACACAGGTGCACTTACATGTAGGCATAACACGTACAATAAAAATAAATAAATAAGTGAATTTTAAAGAGAGAGAGAGATCAAGGCAGCCTGGTCTACATAGCAAGTTACCGGTCAACTGGGGCTACAGGGAGGCTCTGTCTCAAAAAGAAAAAAAAAAAAAATCAGGATAAGCTCTGCTTTTAGGGTTGTACTAGAATGCCGGCCAAAATAATAAAAGAAGAAAAGGAAATAAAATGCTTTAAGTTGAAGCAAATGATCCACACATTGTTACAATATCTGAAATAAGATCTTTTAGAGGATTTGTGTGTGTGTGTGTGTGTGTGTGTGTGTGTGTGTGTAACCAATAAGAGTAGCTGTGCTCAGGAGTAGGGGATACAATAAAGACACCTGAGTTCTTGCTCTGAATGACAGTGGAAAGGTGAGGGACCCCGGGGGGTTGTTCAATACAAAGCATTGTTATGGGCTGGGTGCTGGATGTCTCTGTCTACCCGGGCCTGCGGAAGCTTTGTATTGCTTGGGGTCTTCTGCTGAGCGCAGAGCTTTGCCAGCCACTTGCTGCTTCCTGTTTTGATTTTTAAATTTCCTCAGTCAGTGATCTGACTTTGAACCAAATGCTTGTTGGTAGAGAAAAGGAAAAAGCAGAACTCTGTTTTCCTGTTAACTATTTTAATTTTGGGGCTAACGTGGTCCTGTGTGCGTTTCCAACAAGCCAGTCTTATACTTCTGCAATTCAGACCCAGTTGGGAAAGTCAGAGTTCCAGCACATCAACTGAAAATCACATGAAGTTCGCTAGTGTCTCTTCATACTCATGTAGGGGATGGAAATAGATGTAACCAGAGGTAGTATTGGTGGTATTTCTTAACTTTTTCTAAAATCTAAATTTGAAAAAAGAAGTTTAATTTTGGTGAAGGAAGCATAAGAAAACGAGACACAGTAATAATAGGAACTTGATTCAACAAGTAACTTGTCCAGGTGTGTCTGGAGGTCAGGTCAGCTTCAGTCCATGATGAGACTGCGAACCACAAGAGTTGCTCTCTGGGTATCTGCTGCATGAGCCCAGGCAGCCTGTGTATTTGCAAAACCAGGGTCCTGGACTATTCACGACCAAAGTTATTCCAGTTATAAAATTCCACAGCTTAAAGTCAGAAAGAGATCTGAGGGCTGGGGATATGGCCCATTTGGCAGAGGGCTTGCCTTCCTTCCAACAGGAAGCCCTGGGTTCCATCCCTAGCAATACATAAAACTGAACACGATGGTGCACATTTGTAATCACAGCACTCGAGACCTGGAGGCAGGAGGATCAGAAGTTCAATGTCATTCTTGGCTACATAGTGAATTTGAGGCCAGCCTGGGCTATGAGATAGATAGATAGATGGGGCGGGGGCGGAGAAGAGAGCAGTTGGAGGGACACACAGCCAGCATTTGCTAAGTGCTTACAGTGTTTTGAGGAACTGGGTGAAAGCATGTTTTGGACCTCATTTGTAGACCAAGCAGTAATTTCTGAGAAACACATGATTACAGGAAACAGAAAATCTGTTCAGGAAAAATTATAGATTGGCTCCCGACTTCCTTCCTGATTCAGAGCCTGGGAAAGTGTTCTAGTGGATGATCTTCTAGGGAGGGGACTGTCTTAAAAGCTTTTAGCTTGAGCTCTAGGGGAAACTCGATTTGTGGAACCTGATGATTTGAATGGGCTGGTAGAAGGAAGAAAATGGCTTTGGAAAAGTATAAGTGGATTTATTTTCTCATCTCCTGAATGGTTGTTATGGTTGTTGTTTTTCTTTTCTTGAAAGACCATGCGAGATGGGATGAGAGCAAATGACCTTATATCCATGTTTTGCACTGCTCTAGGCCACCACATCCAACATACAGGACCTCATCTAATCTTCACAACAGAGAGTGAGAGAGGTATTATCATCAGCCCGTTTCACAGATGAGGAAGCTGAGGCACAGAAAGTTAAGTGACACATCAAGATCCACTACAGTAAGTAGCAGAGCTCGAATTTGAACCCATATATCTGGCGTATCATGCCCTTTAGCCTAAATTTAGAGGCCTTCCTAAATGGCTCTCTGTTCATGGTGTAAAAATGAAGTTGTGGTCACTATAAAAAACAGTATAATAGTTTTCTGTGGCTGCTACAACAAACGGCCACTGCCTTAAATGGCTTGAAAGAACGCTCATTTGTTCTCTTAAAGCTCTGGAGGACAGAACTCTAAAATGGGTCCCATGGGGCTCTGCCTTCCTTCTCAAAGCTATATAGGGGAATCTTAGACTTTGTCTTTGGCTCATGGCCTCCTTCCATCTTCAAAGGCAGCAGTGGCCAGATGAATCCTTTTCATCTGCGTTAGTCTGATGCTTTCTCCCGTTTCCCCTGTTTCCTTATAATAAATTTTATGACTATGTTGGGCCTTATCTAAAGTTTTTATAGCCATGATAGAATTTGTAGCTCTTTAATGTGAAGTTTTTTTTTTAAAAGAATAACCTTATTGAGGTATAATTCACATACCATAAACAGCATTTTAAATGTATACTTCAGTGGTTTTTAGTGTATTCCCGTATGTGTATCCATCACCACTGTCTAATTTTGAGCGTTTTCATCATCCCCAAAACCTTGCAACCACTAATCTTCTTTCTAGGTATGTGGGTTTTCCTGATGGGAATTTTCCAAAAACAGAATGAGACATTGTATGGCTTTTTGTGACTGCCTCACCTAATTGTCCTGGTGTCCTCAAGGCTCATACACATCCAGAAGCCCCCTCCCCACCATTTTTTTTTTTTTGAGACGGAGTCTACTATGTAGCTCTGGCTAGCCTGGAACTCACTATATGGAACATGCTAGCCTCAAACTCACAGATATCTGCCTGACTCTGCCTCCTGCATGGTGGGATTAAAGGTGTGTGCCATCACACCCCTCAGGGACACTTTTTAAAATATAAGTAAATCAAGGATTGAGGGGACAAGGCAGAGACTGAGATAAAATATTTGTAAAGGACATATCTAATAAATGGCTATTTTCCAAAATTCACAAATAACACTTCAAAATCAGCAGCAACAGCACTGTTGCTTGACACAAACAAAAGATTTTTGTTTTTTTTCTCCATTTGTGTTAAAAGTCTGATCTCAAAGAATTACATCCTTTCTTCCCAGTGACTAGTTTTTTGCATTGAAAGAGTGGCTTTGTGGGGAAAAAAAGTAGAAATGAAAGTAGAAAAAAATGATGTTGACAGATGTGTGGTACAGAATGAGTTTGGAAACAGATGTGTGGCCCAGAATGAGTTTGGAAACTGAGTTGTATTTCCTTTGGGTGGGCCTCAAATTTTCCAATAAACCCTGTTATCATTAACACAGACAGACAGACAGACAGACAGACAGACAGACAGACAGACAGACAGACAGACAGACAGACAGACAGACAGACAGACAGACAGACAGACAGACAGACAGACAGACAGACAGACAGACAGACAGACAGACAGACAGACAGACAGACAGACAGACAGACAGACAGACAGACAGACAGACAGACAGACAGACAGACAGACAGACAGACAGACAGACAGACAGACAGACAGACAGACAGACAGACAGACAGACAGACAGACAGACAGACAGACAGACAGACAGACAGACAGACAGACAGACAGACAGACAGACAGACACACACACACACACACACACACACACACACACACACTGTTCATTTATATAACCCAGTGTCTCTCTTTAGAAATCAACTGCATTAAGACTGACATTTCTCAAGGAACTGCTGAGGAGTTGTCTCCCCCAGGTAGAAAGCCTCAGATTAGCTCAGTTTCTGAGCCCTGCTCTGCAGAATCAACTCCCTCACACCCCTAGGGCCACTTACTAAGTTGTCCTAAGCCTCAGCTTTCTCATCTGTAAAATGAGAATAGTAATCCCTACTTCATGATGTTTTGGCCATGAATCATAAGTTATTGTCAACAGGTCTGGAGAGATGGCTCAGCAGTTAAGAGCACATACTGCTCTTGTAGAGGTCTGTTCCCAGCTCCCACACTGAGCAGTTCATGACTGCCTGTAACTCTGGTTCCAGGGGATCCAACACCCTCTTTCGTTAACACAGAGAGAGAGAGAGACACACAGACACACAGACACACAGACACACACACACACACACACACACACACACACACACACACACACTGTTCATTTATATAACCCAGTGTCTCTCTTTAGAAATCAACTGCATTAAGACTGACATTTCTCAAGGAACTGCTGAGGAGTTGTCTCCCCCAGGTAGAAAGCCTCAGATTAGCTCAGTTTCTGAGCCCTGCTCTGCAGAATCAACTCCCTCACACCCCTAGGGCCACTTACTAAGTTGTCCTAAGCCTCAGCTTTCTCATCTGTAAAATGAGAATAGTAATCCCTACTTCATGATGTTTTGGCCATGAATCATAAGTTATTGTCAACAGGTCTGGAGAGATGGCTCAGCAGTTAAGAGCACATACTGCTCTTGTAGAGGTCTGTTCCCAGCTCCCACACTGAGCAGTTCATGACTGCCTGTAACTCTGGTTCCAGGGGATCCAACACCCTCTTCTGGCCTCTTAAGGCACCTGCAGTCATGTGCATATACCCACATACACAAAATATTGAAAATTTAAAAATAAAAAATAACATCAATAGGAATGATGCTGAGTTTGCTTATTATTTCTGTAACATTAAAGAGGGGAAATAGTTTCACATTGGCTAATGGAAGCCTGGCATGGTGGCATACACCTTTAATCTCAGGACTTGGGAGGCAAAGGCAGGTGGATCTCTATGGGATCAAGGCCAGTCTAGTCTACATAGCAAGTTCCAGGCCAGCTGGAGCTATAAGGAAACACTGTCTCAAACAAACAAACAAACAAAAAACTAAAAATCAAATTGGCTAATGGGGTCCTTGACTTCAAGTCTGTTCCCTGTCAATCTACAACTTCCGCTCCTGCCACCATCTGGGACTGGCTGAATGCCCAGCGGACGCTGTAGCTGGCTGATGTTTCTCTCCTTAAACCTGTTTGGGATGATGGAAGACCAAGCACAAAAAAAGCATAGCTGTAATTAGAGTATGAGCAACAGGGGTGTGTGTAGGGGTGTTGGTAATAGGCAGGTGTTGGTATGATCATGAGTCTTGGTCCATTTTATGTTGCTACAACAGAATACCTGAGGTAGAGTAATTTGTATAAAAAAGATTTATTTGGCTCATTGTTCTGAAACTTGGAAATCCAAGAGGTTGTCAGAGATCTCTGTTAAGTGCATTCACATTGCCTCATTCCATGGTGAAAGGAAGAAGGGCAGGGGAGAATGTACAAGAGTTGGTGGGAGCAAGAGCGGCCAGCATTCATAGCAAGCTCACTTAAGGTGGCCAGTCAGAGATAACACAGTCTTCTGGCTTAAATCACTTTCCTTCAGAGTCTTTGGGCAAGTGGATTAGTCTTCAGTCTCTCTCTCTCTCTCTCTCTCTCTCTCTCTCTCTCTCTCTCTCTCTCTCCTGAGATAAGTCTCTCTATGTAGTCCTGGCTTGCCTGGAACTAGGTAGATAGTATAGCCTCAAACTCACAGGGATCCTCCTGCCTCTGCCTCTTGAGAGCTGGAATTAAAGGTGTGTATCCCCATGTCCAACTTGGTCTTCTCTTTATGAATAGAATCACTGAGACTTACACAGGCTTAGAGCTGCCTAATTAATAGCTACATTTCTCAGCCTTTCCTGGATGTTTCCGCTGCTACTGTCTCTTTTTTTATTTTTATTTTATGTATATTAGTGTATTGCCTGCGTGTATATAAGTACACCCCTGTTGTGCAATACCCGTGGAGGTTAGAAGAGGGCATTGGATTCCCTGGAACTGGAGTTACTGACCATTGTTAGTCGCTATGTGGGTGCTGGGAACCAAACCTGGGTCCTCTGCAAGAGTAGCTAGTGCTCTTAACCTCTGAGCCATCTCTCCAGCCCCAATAATGTTTTTTCAAAGAATCAAAACACAAAAGAACGGTATGGTCCCAGTAATGTAAAAAATATTAAAGACAGGCTGTATCTATATTAGTCTGTTTTTATTAGTGTAATTAAATACCTGAGGTTGGGTACTTATAAGAGAAAGAAGTTTATTTAGTTCATTGACTTTTTTTCTGTTTTTTTTTTTGTTTGTTTTTTTTTTTTTTTTTTTGAGACAGGGTCTCCCAGTAGCCCCAAGTGGCCTGGAACTTACAGTGTAGACTAGGCTGACCTCGATCTCACAGTGATCCACTTTCCTTTGTATCCCAAGTGTTGGGGTTACAGAGATCTGCCTGCCTCTGCCTCCTGAGTGTACATACACCTTTAATCCCAGCACTCAGGAAGCAGAAGCAGGCAGATCTCTGTGCGATTAAGGCCATCCTGGTCTACATAATGAGTTCCAGCCTAGCTGTGGCAACAGGGAGTGCCTGTCTCAAAAAAAGAAAAAAGAAAAGAAAAAGAAAAGAAAAGAAAAAAGAAAGAAAAGAATTAGGATCAAGCCAGGAGTAATCCCAGTATTTGGGAGGTAGAGGCAGGAGGATTAGGAATTCAAAGTTATCCTGTTACTTAGTAACTCTTTGAGACCAGCCTGTGCTACACAAGACTCTGTCACAAAAACAAGTCAACAACCCCCTTTCCCCAAAAAACCTTGACCAAAAAATAAGCTAACCAGGGTTTCACAGAGAACACCAGAACTCCATCAATCCCCTAGGGCACCTTCTCATGACCTAAGAACCTCCTGATAGACCTTACCTATTAAAGGTCCCCTCACCTTGAGCTGGCAAGATGGCACAGTGGGTAAAATCACTTGCTGCACAGGCCTGGACAACTTGAGTTTTGTCCATGGGACCCACAATGTGGCAGGAGACAACGACTCCCTTAAGTTGTGCTCTGATTATCCACACAAGCTCCATGGCGCGCACACACACACAAAATGAATAAATAAACATAGTTAAAAAATTTAATGGCACACCATCTCAGTCTCACCACACAAGGAATCAAGACTTGGATAAAGGAAACTTTAGGAGGACACACTGGAACCACATCCAAACCACAGCACAGGAAAACCAATGGGGTACAGACTCAGGTGCCAAACATATAAAGAGATGCAAAGAGGGGCTGAGGAGATGGCTTAGCTGGTAAGGATTGAGTTTAGTACATGAAGATGTGAGTTCAATCCCCAACACCTTGTAAAAGACCAGGCACAAAAAGCATATCTGTAATCAGAGCATGGGCAGTGGTGTGTGTGTGGTGTTAGGGGGGTGTTGGTAGTGGGCAGATCCCTGGGGCTTGCTGCCCAGCTGTAGGACCCAGAGATCCCCCTCATTCAACCCCTCCTGACACCCCACTGATTGCTCTTTTCAACTTCTGTGTAATGCTTGAAATGCACACTTGGTGCTACTCCTCCCCTGCTGTTCCCATTCCAGGAAACTATAGATTAGATAAGCCCGGGTATGAACACTGCTCTATAGAGTGAAAATAAAGACTCCTGACCACACAGATGGCCGGCACACTCCACAACCCTGAGAACAACACCCACCAATAAAAAATCTCCACGACCGCATCCTGTACAACCGATCAGTTCAAAGGTGCATTGGCGCGAGCGGGATTCTTGGACCAACCACAAAGTGACACTGTTATTCCCCTCCTCCCTTTGTCTCTAACCTATAAAGAGCCCCTTCCCCCACCCGGGGCGCTCAGCACGGTTCCGTTATATCAGTGGTCTGAGAGCCCAAGCTTAAGCCAGAATAAACTATAAACCTTGCTTTTGCATTTTTGGTGTGTTGGGTCCTCGGTGGTCTTCTTGGGGTCCTGTGAATGAGGTATAACACAGCCAGTCTAGCCCAATTAGCAAGTTCCAGGTTCAGTAGGAGACTGTGTCTCAAAACATGATTGAGAAAGACACCCAGTGTCAGCCCCTGGTCTCACATGCATACATGTACACATATACAAACACGTGCTCATGTATACACACAGACACACACACAGAGGGAGGGAGGGAGGCAGGGAGAGAGAGAGAGAGAGAGAGAGAGAGAGAACCCATAGGAGCTTTGAGGAGCTGGTGGTATTTTATTTTCTGAACTGGGTGGTGAGTAGCTTGGGTGATTATGGTTTATCATTTATTAAACTAGGCATACATAGTTTATATGACTATCATTTTTGAGACAGGGTCTCCCTATCTGCAGAGTGAACTTGAACTCACAATCCTCCTGCTTCACTTGGGAATAGATGCATGTACCGCTGTGACCAATTTTTAAAGTATTTTTTGTTTATTATTTTCATTTTATTTTATGTGTATGAGTCTAGTGTCTGCATGTATGTAAGCGCACCCATGTTGTGCAGTGCTCACAGAAGAGGGCCCCAGATCCCTTGGAACTGGAGTTATGGACGGTTGTTAGCCACCATGTGGGTGCTGGGAACCAAACCCAGATTCAAGAACAGACAGTACTCCTAACCACCGAGCCATCTATCTAACCCCTACTGTGCCCAATTTACAAACAGAACTTGATGCATTTTTTGTGTGCTTGTTACGTTTCACAATACAAAGTAATAAATAAGCCTGGGGGGTTTGATGAAAGAGCCTCTAGGGAAGAGGAGAATGTCCATGAATGGGCCTGAGGCAGGACTGAGCTTAGTACATTGAATTTCAGTTAAGGGGCCAGTGTGGCTGGCTGAGGGAGCCAGGGGACAACTAGTGGAGACAGAGGAAGCTGGGAAGCCAGGTCACAGAGGCCTCAGAAACCACAGGAAGACACGATCTGGGCAGAGAAATGATGTCCTGTAAAGTTTTAACATCTAAAAATGTAACTGTGGGGCTGAACAAATGGCTAAAGGTGGATAAAGGAACTTGCCACCAAGAGTGAGTGAGATCTTGAGGATCCATATGGTAGAAGGGGAGAACCAATTCCCAAAGTTGTCCCCTGACTTCTTCACTTGCCCAATGTAGCATGTGCTTTGTGTGTGTGTGTGTGTGCACGCACACACACTATATATATATCAAACTCAGGCATTATTTCTCAGGAAAATAAGCCGGGGGGGTTGATGAAAGAGCCTCTAGGGAAGAGACAATGCATGTACTACCAGACCTAAATAAATCTTTAAAAAAAAACAAAACAAGCTTTGTTATTTAGATGGGGTATGCATGCCTTTAATCCACTCCCAGCACTCCTGAGGCGGAGGCAGACATATCTTTGTGAGATCAAGGCCAGCCTGGTCTGCACAGTGAATTGTGAATTCTAGGACAGTTGGGGCTACAAGGAGACCCTTTCTCAAAAAATAAAGTTAAGCCAGGCATAGTGGCAAATGCCTTTAATCCCAGCACTGGGGAGGCAGAAGCAGGTGGACCTCTGTGAGTTCAAGGCTAGCCTGGTCTATATAGCAAGTTGCAGGCCAACTGGGGCTACAGGGAGACTCTGTTTCAAAACAAAAATTTTAAAACAAACTAAAAAGACGTATTTATTTTTATTTTATGTGTATGAGTATTTTGCCTATGTGTGTATGTGCGCCACTTGCATGCCTGGGGCCCACAGAGGGCACTGGATCTGTAGAACTGGAGTTACAGATTAGTTGTTAGCTGCCATATGGGTTCTAGGAACATTTCGCCAGTGATCTTAACTGTTGAGTCATCTCTCCAGTCCCAGTAAATGTAATTTAAAAAAAATTGTTTTAAGTGTGATTCTGAGGTAGAGTGCTTGCCCAGTGTGCACAAGGCTTTAGAGCTGCAAAAACAAACAAACACTCTGTGGAATTTGAACACGGTAGTGAGGTAAGCTAAGAAAGAAAGATGGGGGGGTCAATGGAGAAAAAAAACAAAAATTACTGAGCAGCTCGCCTGTGTCTCCATCTTCCCACAGTTTAAGCAAAGTTAACCACTGTTCCATTTGCTAGACAAGAACATCTAACTGGCAAGCAGTATAGCCAGGATTCAAACCTAGCTCAGGGTAGCATGAAGACCAAAGCTTGCCCTGGAGGCACGTTAGCCAGGTTACAGGTCAGCTCACAGGATTCTCCACCTCTGCCATACATACAGACTTTTAAGCAAGTTGCTTCCCTCATGTGCAAAATGGGAGTTAGAATCAACAAATGAGTACTGTTTTTCTTTGGTTTCCATCTGGGTTCTTTCCTGCAAGTTCCAGGGAAGATCCACCTCTAAACTCCCTTTGGGTTGTTGACTTAATTAATTAGTTCCCTGCAGTTGTGGGTCTGATGGCCCCATTTCCTTGCTGATGGTCAGTTGGGGGCTTCTCCTAGCAACTCAGGCCTGGCTGCATGGCTGGTGGCCCTTCATCTTTGAGCCAGCAGAGAACCTTTCTACTACCTGCCAGAGAAAACTCTCCACTTTTAAAGGAGCTATCTTATCCCATTCAGGGGGTTTCCCCTTTACTTAAAGAGGGGACTGGGTATACTGGTGAGGTTATCAGAGATCATTCTCTGAGGACAGCCTACTGCTGAGGTAATTCCTTACCAGTTGGTAGGAAATCCTTAGAAAGCTCTTCAGTATACAGAAGCACAGTGAGCTACCTGCCTTTGTCATGTCATTCATGTCTTTTTTTCTCCAGACAGGGTCTCCCTGTAGGCCCAGCTAGCCTGGAACTTGCTATGTAGACCAGGCTGGCCTCAGTCTTACAGAGATCCACCTGCCTCTACTTCCTGAGTGCTGGATTTAAAGGTGTGCACCACCACGTCTGGGCATTTAAGTGTTTTTGGCAAAGACTTTACAGTGGAGCTAAATATTAGCCTTATGATACCATGTATTTATTTATTTTGTTTTCTGAGATAGAGTCTCATTTGGCCCAGGCTGGCCTTGAACTCCTGACTTTCCTATCTCCTTTTTTTTTCTGTTTAAAAATTTTTAAAAATACTTTATTATTTTATGTGTATGAGTGTATTGCCTGCATGTATGTGAGTGTACCTATGTGGTGCAATGCCTCGGAGGTCAGAAGAGGGCTTCGGACTCCCCTGAATTGGAGTTAAGGATGGTTTGTAGCTGCCATGTGGGTGCTGGGAATCGAACCCGGGTCCTCTGCAAGAGCAGTCAGTGCTCTTAACTGCTGAGCCATCTCTCCAGCCCTCCTATCTCCTTTATAAGGGGTGGTATGAAGTCATACCATTTAACTCAATAATATTTCATTGAGCACGTATTAAGATATCTACTATTTTAGGTCTAGTATTGGGGATCAAAGTCAGGGCTTCATGTATGCAAGGTAAGCACTTTACGAATTGGCTATATTACCAGGACTCCTCTCCCCTTGTGTGTGTGTGTGTGTGTGTGTGTGTGTGTGTGTGCGCGCAGACAGGGTCTCATTCCAAGCTGGGCTAGAACTCACTATGTAGAGCCCAGACTGGCCTCAAACTTGTGATTCTCTTGCCTTGGTATCCCTCGTGCTGAAATTGCAGGTCACTACCATGCCCTGTGTTTCAAATTTAGACACCCGAGAGTAAGGTCCTTAGAAGGCTCAAGTGATTTATCACTTGTAGGCTATTTTAGACCAACTGGTTCAGGACAGCTGCTCTGAAAAGGAGCAGCCTCAGGCCACAGACACCAGTTGTGTGACTGGAAGGGAAGGACATTTTCAGGAACTGGTTGCCCATAGATGGAAAGACTGGAGCTGGTCCAGTTAGTGAAGTGGCCAGAAGTGAAGTCACTGAGAGGCAAGGATCACAGGCCATCAACACTGTAGGGATTTATTCCAGGAGGGATGGAACCAATTTTGAGCTGGAGAATGTGATATAAAATTTGGAAACGGCACTGATGGTTGAACAAGCATGCAGGTGTCACTGATGTCAGTAAACACACACTTAAAATGGGGGTGGGGGAGTGGAGAGCTGGCTCAGTGATTAAGAACACTGGCTGCTCTCCCAGATGAGTTGAGTTAGGTTCCCAGCACCCACATCAGATGGCTGACAACCATCCATAACTCCAGCTCCAGAGGGGGGTACGACACTCCCTCTGGCCTCTTCAGCACCCACACATACTTGAATACACATAAACACTGACACATAAATTTTAACAAAAAAATCTGAAAGAAAAAGAAGGATAAAACAGAAATTTTTGTGTTGTATGTGTTAAGGTTCAGATAGCCCTGCCCCCTCACCAACAGGATCCCAAGGACTTCTCATGCTCCTGAGAAAAGGGAACCTAGCTGATAAGCACCTTGGCCTTTGAAGTCAAGAGAAGCAGACTTTTCTCCACTGTTTGGCCAACACAGCAGGCTTCCCCTTTGATCTCCAAAGAGGACAGGTTTCAACAGTCCTGCTCTCCCACTCCCCCGCCTCCAACTTTAAAAGAAATACATCTTCCCGCCTTCTGCAGGAAGCAGAAGCCTCCCCTTTAAAAAGACCCCAGCTCAAGACCTGAGCAGACATTTTCCCTGCCCGGAAGGGAATCTGCCCCATGTGTTCCTTTGCTAATAAACCCTATTTTGATGGAGTTTTAGCTGTGCCTTGGTGCCTCATCATCCATTCGCTCATTCTCCGCTAACTTTTTACCTATCAGTATGTAGCTACCATGGCTTTTAAAATTAAAAAGAATAAATTGTATATGATGAGAATAACAACAAAGGAGTTGAGAGCATAGGAAAGAACACATTTACATTTCCAAGGGAGGGGAGCGTTTGAAACACTGTAAAACCTCACCTAAGGGGGCTCAAGGGAGACTCAGGGTGCTTCCTCAGGTGGGGGCAGGTTACCTCAATGTGTTCACTTTGTGATTTATTTATTATTAAGCTTCACATTTGTAAATTGTGTCTTTTTTTCTACAGATATTATACTTTGAAATATTAACTCATTTAGGAAGATCAGTGTCTTACCCTATTTTGTTTTTTTCTTTTTTGTTTTTGAGACAGGGTCTCCCAGTAGCCCTAGCTGGCCTTCAAACTCACTGAGTAGACCAGGCAGGCCTTGAACTCACAAAGATACTCCTGCCTCTGCCTCAGGAGTACTGGGATTAAAGGTGTGCACCACCACATCTCGCTGTTTGTTTCCATATTTTCTTTCAGACATGAATACATTTTATCTTGATCAAATCTACCTTTCACCACTCCCAACTCCTCTTATACACTTCCCCTCACATCCCCCTCCCAACTTCCTCTTTCTGTCTCTCTCAGTAGGTTTATATATAAACCTAAGTCTAATTAGTGTTCCCAAGTACACATGGGTGTGGGGCTGTCAACTGTAGCATTTGCAACCTGCCAGCAGCCCTAACACCGAGGAAAACTGACTTAAGAGACTGGGAGACTAGTGAACAATAGAAGGTTTTTAAAAATTATTTATTTTTATGTGTATGAGTGTTTTCCCTGTATAGATGTAAGTGCACCATGTGCTCGAAATGCCCACAGAGGCCAGAAGAGGGCATTGGATCCTCTGGAACTGGAGCTACAGATGGTTGTTAGCTGCCTTGTAGGTGCTGGGAACAAAACCCGGGTCCTCTGGAAAAGCAAATGGTGCTCTTAACCGCTGAACCATCTCTCCAACTCATAAATTTATTTTGGCTCATGGCTTGGTTTCTGGTGAGGGCCTTATGTTATGCCACAATATAATGGAAAATGCCTTGGGGGGAGGGAAGGAGGGAGGGAGAAAGGGAGGCAGAGAGAGCGAGAGAGAGACTTATGTTTTAATTAGAAAGCCTTTCCTTTGTTAACTATCCCACTCTGGCAGTGACAGCAGAAATCCACTGGACCATGAGGATTCTGCCCTTTTAAAGGCATTGCATCTCAATACCATCACATGGAATTAAGACACAGAACTATGACTGTCATTCCCAGTTCACACATGAAGAACCTGAAGCACAAAGAGATGCGTGATTGTCTGAGGCTGTACAGCCAGGAAGAAGTACTAGATCAGGAACTGAGACCTAGGCAACCCAGGCCTAGAGCCCACACCTTCAATCCCCACATCAGACAGAATAAGTAGATAAGTGCATGAATGACTATATTTATCCCTCTCTCTGAATTAGTCCATTGTGGTTCTAAATAGGGTGGTGTGTGTGTGTGTGTGTGTGTGTGTGTGTGTGTGTGTGTGTGCGTGGTGTGTGTACATGTACTTTGCTTCTCCCAGATGATTTCTAGCAGCAGCTGTAGACATTGGTTGTTACAATGTTACATTGAGGGAGGGGTGCTATCTGCACCAGGTGGACAGAGGCAAGACATGCTGCAAAGCATCCTCCAGTGCACAGGACAGCTCTCCGCAAAGCAACACACCCCAAATGTTCATAGTACTGAGGCATAGAAACTGTTCTCCACCTAACTCACAAGCCCCAATCCTGTTGCTTTCTAATCTTAATCTCTTACTTCACCCCTCACTGTTAGATTACCTTTAAAAAGACTCATCTGAAATGCCCCTCTGTGCTACCTGTCTCAAAAAATAAAGAGCTGGGTGTAGTGGCACACACCTTTAGTTACAGTTGGGAGCCTGAGGCAGGCAGATCTCTGTGAGACTGAGACCAGCCTGGTCTACATAGCAAGTTCCAGGCCAGCTACGGCTACAGGGAGACCCTGTACCAAAAGACCAAAAATAGAGAAGGGGGATGGATCGGGGAAGGAGGGGAGGAGGGAAGAAGGAACAGAGGAAGGAATCTGGTGACTCAGATGCCACACTCTGAAATCACCTGCTCACATCTGGCTTCACCAACCTCTGACTCCATAGTCTGGAAGGACTTTTCTGGTAGAAATTCTGCTGGGGTGATCCCCTCCATACCTATGTGTCTGCAGGGAGCCTGGTGCCAGCCTGCACCCAACCATCCTGCCTCCTGGGGTGTGTTGATCACTTGAGCCAGTGGTGCATTCCATTGGCTTAGCACCACCTACCCCGCTGCCATCCCCTGAGCAGGCACTGGAGTGCAGGCAGTTCCCAAGGTCATAGATTCTTCCCTCCCTACCTCCCCTCCCCTCCCTTCCCCTCCTCCCTCCCTCCCTCCCTCCCTTTGTTTTTTTATTTTTTTGAGACAAGGCCTCATTATGTAGCCCAGGCTGGCCTTGAACTGAAGGCAATCCTCCTGCCTAGGATGCTGGGATGTACAGGTGTGTTCCACTGTGCCCATCCATCTTGTTTTCCTCACCAGAATTCTCAAGTTATACCCCAGTTGCTTAAGGATCCCCTGAACCTGGGTGATAGTTAATATTTATGGGGCACTTAGTATAAAGTACCATGTTAACAAATTGAATTGTCAGAGACATTTTAAAGTAGGTATTCCTTTAAAGCCATTTTCTATTTGGTGGGAGCAAAACCCCAGAGCTCACCTGTGCACTCAGACTTCTCTGATGCCAGTCTCCTGTGACTGGTCAGCCACCTTGCAGGTGCTCTCTGACCATCACCATGGCAACCCACAGCAGCTCCTTCCATTGGCTCTCCACTTCTGGAACCTTCTTTTCTGGTAGCTCTGAGCTCTCCCTTTAGCTGTTGCTGAGGGAGAACAAAAGTACTGTCTCATACCCTCTGCTTGCCTGAACAGGACAGGCTCCAGGCCACCACTTTAATTTTGTTATTAAGGTCTAATCAGACAAAATCCACCATTTATTGTGAGTGAACTAGCGAAAGTGAGAGACACACTTCTGTGTCTCCTACCAGACAGTGAATTCCCAAGGGAAAGAAACAAACTCCTGTTTATCTCAATACTTGGCTACACCTGGCACTTAAAGGGGCCTGGTAAATGTGTTGAATAAGCAGATGAATGGACTTATTTTTACTATTTTTATTTTATGTGTATGAGTATATTGCATGCAGGTGTATAAGTGCACCCTTGTTTGCAATGCCTACAGAGGTCAGAAGTGGGCATCGTATCCCCTGGAACTGGAGTTAGAGACTGTTGTTAGCTGCCATCTGGGTGCTGGGAACCGAACTTGGGCCCTCTACAGGAACAGTCAGTGTTTTTAAGTGCTGAGCCATCTCTCCAGCCTATGAATGGACCTCTAACCTTTCCCATTGCAGAAGGTTATGTGGTCATGGGGTTGGCTTGACACCCAAGGTCACTTCTATGCTATGGTCTTGGGCCATACAGCCTTAAGCAAAACCCAAGAGTTGGCAAACTTTTTCTTCAAAGAGTTCATTGAACACAATTGTTCAGCCCTGCTCTGTTTGCCAAAACAGCCAGAGGTAATACTAAGCCAGTAAGTGTGGCTGTGATCTTAAGTGTCTTCATTAATCAAGTTAGGCAGCAGGCCTGGTGTGGGATGCTGGCCTAAGACTTACTGTTAAAAAATTCCTATGAGGACTGGGGAAATAGCCCAGTTGGCAAAGTGCTTGCTTTGCTAGCTCACGAACATGAGCTTGATCCTCAGGACCTACATAAAATAAGACCTGTGTGATGGGGCATGCTTATAATCCAACTGGGACGGGGACACAGGTGGATCCCTGAGGCTCCCTGGCATAGCCAGCTTATCTGATCAGTAAGCTTCAGGGCAATAAGAGATCCTGTTTCAAAAACCAGGGTGGATGGCTCCTGACCACACCAGAGGCTGTTCTCTGGTCTTCATACTCACATGCACCATGTGTGTGCTCACTGGCATGTACACATACACACATACACATATACACACAATCAATCAATCAATCAATCAATCAATCAATCAATCAATCAATCAATCAATGAAACAACCCTGGAAGGTGGCCTTGTCTCTGGCCTTGATGTCCATAGGCAGGACTGCATGGATTCTGTCACAACAGCTCCATCCAGTTCAATGTACTGAGCACCACCGCATGGCGCTTGCACGTAGGGTATTTTATTTTTTCTCCAGCTGGCTGTGAGCTCACACCCAACACTTGAGAAGCAGCAGGAACAGGGGATGAAGCGCTTGGGATTCAGGAACCTGACTGCTAAGGCTCTTTGTCGTGCTCTGCCCCTGACGGCGTATTGAGACCTTGGATAAATGAAGTTCTCTGGTTTTCACAGTTGTCCTGTCTGTAAAGCCCGTGTCCGTCTCTTGGGCTGTGATGCTTGGATGATCCTACACACTCAAAACTCCTGGAATTCTTTAAAGATTCCCCAACCCAGACCGCACACAGAAAAACCACATCACAACAGTCCCTGAGGATGGAGACGGGGGAGCATCAGTCTGCTCGAACATCCTTTGGGTAGGTCCAGCGCTCTGACACGTCTGGAGACTGGCATCTTCAGGTACCCAGGCACCTCAACCCCAGCTCCAGGCACAGACGCGGCCCCAGCCGTGGGGGCAGCAAGGCCTAGGAGCCCCGCCCACGCGCACTGGGATTCGCAGTCTCACCCGCTCGCCGCCTCATTCTCAGCTCTTATTGGTTTTTACAGATGCCACGCCCCGAGGCTGCACCAATCAGCGTGCAGGAGCTCCGGGCCTGGGGAGCGGCGGGGGCCGGGCTCAATCACAGCCAGGCGGGCGTCGGAGATGACTGGTTTGAGGCTGCGCGACGCCGGGAGTTCCCACGGTCCTGCCGACGCCTCGGTGATCCCCCACTGCAGGTAACCGCGGACCCCTAGGAGGACCCGCACCCGTGTGCACGCACCGGGAGAGATGGCCTTGGGACTTTTGGTCAGGATTTCTATCCTTAGCCCTTTCTGAGTAGTATTTTTCCCGGCGACCTCCCAGCCGGATGGCTTGTGTGTTGTGTTTGCGGGAACGGCGGGTTGCCCTGGAGGGGGAAACTGAGGCACGAAGGGGCCTCGATTTGCTGAGGCCCCACAGCCCAGGCAGCACTCGGCAGGGTTCTGGGCGTGGTTCAGCTTCTTGATGCTTTTAAGTTGAGAATTGCACCGGTGGGGAGGGGCTGTTTCCGACAACAAAAATACCCACACAGAAATACCCAAAATATCCCTTCCCAGAAGCTCTGGTTCTGGGAGCTGAGCTGGTGGGTTTCAGGGCGGCTCACATCCACCTAAAAGTGAAAGCCAGGCCTGTGTGGCCCCTGCCCCTGTTAGGGTTAGGATTATTTATGTACGCAGTGTAGACATTGGGAGTGAGAGGATGGAACTTTGTATCACGTGCTCCTTTTTATGGATGAAAATGAATGGCCAGGGTTGGAGACTCACCCTGTGCTCTGTAACGACTGGAATAAATCTTTTCTCCAGGGGCCACAAAGCAAACATTTATTGAGCTTCAGTAAGCTTTTGTTTTGTTTGAGACAGAGCCTCAAACTCAGTTTGTAGCCCAGGCTAGCTTTGAACTCGTGATCCTCCTGCTTCAACCTTTTGAGTACTGGGATTACAAGCATGTGCACCATGCCTGAGCGTGTGCCAAGATTTCTGAGAAGAGATTATTTTGTAAAGAAGAGAGGTAGTGCTTTGTGAACAGTTCTAGTGTTTATGTGTGCATGTTGCACAGTAACAGCATGCAACTCTGCTGTGTACGGGGAAGTAGGACCTCATGGAGAATGGATGGAGCAGAGCTGGAGTGATGGGCAGCAGCCAGTGAGATGGAGGAGCAGAGTGAGTTCCCTGAAACTCATGTCGAAGGGTGTGGACAGTGCCTTCGGACCTGGGGTTGTGGAGTCTGGCTGGAGCAAAGGAGTTCATGTGAAGAGATTTCATGTTAGGGGAATAGGCAGGCACATCTGGCAGGTCCTGTGGTGCCATGGTCCCGTGGTGGAAAATTTGGATGTTGACTTGAATGCCCAGGGAATTAGTGTAGATCTGTATCTTAGAGGCTCTAGAGGGTAGAAACCATTGGAGAGAGGCCACACTGAAGACAGGCAGGGCACCACAGTAATTCCCAGGGGAGTCACAGGAGATGGGAAGAGAGAAGTTTCCAGAGCTGCTAAGGAATTAGACTGTCCATATCCAGGGTAGCTCAGTAAAAATCCAGTCAGCCATTGTTTATTGATAGGGATGTGTTTTGAGAAATGGGCCAATAAATCATTTATTGATTTGCAAACACCATGGAGTGCTTTTGCATGAGCCTACCTGGTGTAGGGCGATCACTGGATAGGATAGCCTCTTGGTATGCAGAAGATGCATGAGGCTGCTGCCTGGGCAACCTAGTTACTGTTTCACAGTGAACATTTTCTATTTATAATAATTATTATTTATAATAACTCTGGAGTAATGATAACAAGATAGTACAGTACTATACAAACCAGTAAAGTGTCGTGTCTGGCACATAATTATATGTGCTGTGTGTTTAAGTCACTGGCAGCACAGAAGGCTTATTGTTACAAACTGATGAATAAATTGCTGGGTTACAGCATTGTAACTGCTACAGTGTCATTAGTGATGGGATATTTGGGGGGACATTATGGTCTTATGAGTCCACCATTGAACATATGGTCTGCTGTTGACCCAAAAGTCACCATGCCTTGCATCACTGTGTGCTGAAATGAAGTCTGTCTCTGGAGTTTTCCTAACTATGACTGCCTTTTGAAGAAATGGTCAATCTGTAGCCTAGGCTGACTTTGAACTTGCAGTGATCCTTCTGCCTCAGCCTCTAAAATGCTGGGATTTTAGATTTGTGCCTCTACTCTTGGCTCCAGCATTATTATGAGTTAAATTGTGTGTGTGTGTGTGTGTGTGTGTGTGTGTGTGTGTGTGTGTGTATACCTGCATGTGAACATGTGCCACAGAGATGGTTGGTTCTCTCCTACCTTGTTGAGGTAGAGTCTTGTTTCTGCCACTATGAGGCTTTCTCTAGGCAATCTAGCCCTCAGAATTTGCAGATACTTCTGTCTCTCTATCTTGGGGTAGGAGTGCTAGAATTACAGACACATGACTCAGCTTTTTACTGGGTTCTGGGAATATATCTCAGGTCATCAGGCTTGGTTGGCAAGTGCTTTTACTCCCTGGCCCTGCAGTATTATTTTTTAAACTGCAAAAAGTTGCTTACTAGACTGTAGTTCAAATCTCAGTTTATGATAGGGAAGTTGAGGGTGTTGAAATCTGGATGATTAGATAAGCATATTTTAAGACTAAATTTTTTGTAACACCAAAACTAAAATTAGATCCTCCCATGTCCTTCAGATTTTGAAATTTGGTAATGTCTGGAGGTGGTAGATGTTTGAGGAGGATGAGATTGTCACTCACTGTGCAAATGTACCTTAGAGCAGTGTAGCCTTTGGCAACCCACTGGTTACAGTTCTTGTAAATGCCCTCCAGGCTTGTATTCTGTTTCCATGTTGTCGTGTTTGTTGTGATATTGTTTATGGTGATTAAAGAAACTGGAAACGGGCTAAAATTCCATTAGGAAGGAAATATTTATAGGATGGATCTATAGATCTGTTTAAAAGTGATGTGGTGGCTCAAGCCTTTAGTCCCAGCACCTGAGAGGCAGAGGCAGATGGATCTCTATGAGATGGAGGCTAGCCTGGTCTACATAGCAAGTTCCAGGTCAGCTGGGGCTCCAGGGAGACCTTGTCTCAAAAACCCAAACCAGCACAAAACAAAAAAGTGAATTAACTAGAAAGAAATGCTAATTTCGAATAATGGTTACCTTGGGTAGGGAGAAGATGGGGTTGTATTGGGGAAAATTTCAACTGTAATACTTTGTGTGTTTTATGGAGGGGGGAAGACCTAATAGATTTACAAGGTATTAAGAGTTGATAGTTTAGGTTAATAGGTGAGGGATGGGGTGGGTGGGAAAGGGAGGTGGTTATTTATTGTACAATACTGTAATTTAATATAAACTTCTAAAATTCTTTTTTTTTTTTTTCTTTAAACAGTCCCATTATCCAACCCTGGCTGGCCTGCCTCAAATCCACAGAGATCCTTAGCCTCCCAAGTATACCACACTGGATGGGCACCAAAAATTCTTGAAGTATAAAATGATAAAGTAAAAAGTCCAACCTCATAATTAACATATAGCTATAAAATCTGCAGTCATTTTGGAAAAAGACCATATACTGGTGCTAAATCTCAGAATTGTAATCTTACTTAAGAAAGATTGCTTAGTTAAGAATAAGCATTAACAATAAATATATGGAGAAGTTATTAACTATTGACCAGGAGGTTGCATTATTAGATATTGAAATCTCCTAACCAACTGATTGTGATTGTGTTTGGAAAGACGTTAGACGCTTGTGGCTTCTGTAATGGTAAAAGATAATTAAAAAAAAAAAAGGCTAAAGTTTATCACTGAACAACTCTAAAAGGATTTCAGGTAACTTAGGACATTTACTGAAGTGTTACAGTCAGTTCAAAGGACACTCCTAAGTGCAGTCATGGCTGTAGACTAGAAATGTTGGAGTATGAAAATGAGGTGACAGGGAGGAAGTCGGTTGAGCCTCCATTTATTATAATTCATTTGCATGTCTAGATGAGAGTTATTTGCGTGGCTCTTAGTTCTCCACAGGTTACAGAGTAGACAATGACTTGGATGGAATTAGAAATAGATGACCTAGAAAGATTATCCAGTCTAGAATCTAGCTCATTATTGAATAATTTGATTACAGAAAAGATACCTTTCATTGTTCTAATTCTTTAGCCAAAAGATTTGAGACTGAGTGAGTTAGTCACATCATCCCATTTCATAGTTGGACAGTTAAGGCCCAGAGAGGGAGTGGTCTCTCCTGTGTCATAATAGAGGGCCATGTTTTATTTATTCATTCATTTTATTTTGTTTATGAGTGTTTTACCTGCAGAGGCCAGAAGAGGGCATTGGATCCCCCAGAACTCAAATTATGGATGATTGTTACCTGCCATGTGGGTGCTGAAAACCAAACCTGGATGCTTCTGCAAGAGCAGCCAGTGCTCTTAACCACTGAGCCAGCTCTCCAGCCCCAGAGGGGCCTGTTGTAAAGAGAAGTTAGGGCTGGGGATGTAGCTCAGTGTAGAGCACTTGCCTAGCGTGCGTGAGGCCCTGGGTTTGATCCCCAGCACTTTAAAAACAGCAACAGCCAAACAATACTGGATGTGTGGCACATACTGTAACCCCAGCAGCTGGGAGGTGGAGGCAAAGGATCTGGAATTCTAGTTCATCTTTGCCCACAAAGTGAGTTTGAGTCCAGCGTAGGCTACATGAGACCCTGTTTCAAAAAAAACAAAAACGACTAACATAACGTAAAGTTTCATTAAGGAAACAGTCTTAGCTGGCTATAGATGGTTATGTACACCTGTAACCTCAGTGTTCTGGAATTGGAGGCAGGAGAATTGTGAGTTCCAGGTCAGTCTTAGCTGTATACTGAGATCCTGTCTCAAAAACCAAGACAAGCAGACAGCCCTCATTGCCTCCTCCTTCCTTTCCCATGTTGTCAGCCATCTGCAGGATGATTTTATTTTAATGCCCCAGAAAGCAGGGTAGGATGAAGATGTCCCTGTTTGGAAAGTTCTTTAAAAATGTCATCACCTAACTAAGCTTGACTTGGCTTTTGTGGCTGACAGTGAGAGGTCATGCCTGTGGTGAGGGAGGTGTGGGCTTGTGGTTTCATACCTGGCTTTGAACTTGACCTAGCTCCTTAGATGGCCCTGTGACCTTGGCTTTAATGTATGTATGACTTATGACACACAGTAGTTTATCTAGCATGGGAACTTCGACCTAAACCTTCCCAGGTGGTGTCAACCCCACTTGATGATCCATTTCTTGAAGTTGAGTTCTTGACTCCCTGACCTAGGGTAGCCCTGTAGCTGAACAGTTTCATGGTGGCACAGGATGCACCTTTGGCTGCTGGGGAATTTTGTGAGGTTTGTTGGTTGACTTACGGACCAACTGTGTGGTTGAAGTTCTCGACTGCTGGGCAGACAAGAGCTTTTTCACTCAGTGTCTTAAAATACTAGGCGAGATACCATGGGTATCCGCTGGAGGAAGGGCTGAAGGCTTGCTCTGCTTAGCCCCTGCTGGGCCTGCAGTGCCTATGGTGTGAGCCTGCCAAACTGTCCCTATATCAACACAGGTGGTGCAGTGGGACAAGCATGGTCCTTCTAGCCAGATCTGTGTCTCTGACCAGCAAGTTTTTCTCCCTTTCTCAGCCTCAGTTTCCTCCCTGTCTGAAAGGAGCAATATGTGTTCTCAGCAACCATCCACTGTGAGGATCGTGTAAATACAGGGACTATGATAGACACCGGCCAGTCCTGAAACACCGTGATGCGTGTGACTCTGGGGAGTTTCTCTCATCTCCCGTGTGGAGTGGTGACTGTCTGTGACTTTTTCTGTGTGTGGCTTGCAGAATAAATAGCACACCCCCTGACTCTGAACCATCAAGAGCTTTCTATTCCTGGGACATTGAGATCTATTCTTTCTAAAGAATCCCCTAGAAGGATGGACCATGGCCCCTGGGATGGCCAGTTTCCTGGTTCAGAAGCTTTATTCTTATAATGGGGGCAGCTCCTCTACACCTCCCAAAAGCCTTCCTCTTTTAAAAATGATTCCTCCGAAGACTAAGGCAGGAGGATTGTCATGAGTTTGAGGCTAGCCTGGGCTACATAGCGAGGACCAGGCCAACCAAGGCTACAGGATAAGACCCCACTTCAAAAGGACAAAAACAATGATAAAAAAAGATCGGTTTTAGTTCTGGGACTTCCTCGCTCTGCTGCCTTATTTTTCTCCCTAGCTCTCAGCATCGTCTGACACCTATGTATCTTTCCTTGTTTTATCCCATCCTTGAGAATGAGACCTCCTTTTGCCTGTGAGCAGCATGTAGAGGCTTGGGCTATGTTAGTTGAATGGATAGGGAGTCCATATTGGAAGAGGGAGAGATGAGGGCCAGTGAAGGGAGGAGTAAGATGATGTCTGCTTGACTAGGTTGTGAAGGATTCGATCAGAAATAGGGTCACAGGATTTTTTTTTTTTTTTTTGAGTCAGGTTCTCATGTAACCCAGGCTGCCCTTGAACTTTCCATGTAATTGAGGATGAACTCTGGTCTTCCTGCCTCTACCTTCCAAGTGCTAGGATTATAGACATGTGCCACTATGCCTTGTTAAGGTGGTGCTGGGGATGGACCAGGGTTTTGTACGTGCTAGGCAAGCGCTCTACCAACTGAGCTACGCCTCCAGCCCACAGTCATTTCATTTCCTTCATCTTTCTCTGTGATATAATGAGAATAAGATATTGCAAGATTTCTTGTGATTTGGATGCTTTGATTTTGTCACAAGTTTATGCGGTGATGCTGATCAGGAAACTGCCATCCAGGTGCTGGGTGCTGAGGGTAATGGAGTGACTGTTTCTTCCTGTCTCACCTCCACCCCAGCTGTGTTTCCCTAAATGCTGGTAGAGGGTTTTTAAACTTTTTTTTTTAATTATTTTTATGTGTTTGTTTTGCCTGCATGCATCTAAGTGCACCTGTGCATGCAGCGCTGAAAGAGGCCAAAAGTGGGTGTTAAATTCCCTGGAAATGGAGTTAGTGATGATTGTTAGCTGCCATGTGGGTGCTGGAAACCAAACTTGGGTCCTTCTGCGAGAGCAGTCAGTGCTCCTAACCACTGAGCCAGCTTTCCAGCCCCTGTTAGTTTTTGAAATGGCGTACTATATGACTTTCAACTTAGTGTTGTATGCACAGAACTATAACTGTTTTTTTTTAATTAAAAAAATTTTACGTGTGTGTGTTTGCCTGCACATATGTATATGTACCACATGCATGCCTAATGTCCACAGAGGCAAAAAGAGGGTATCGGATCTCCTAGAACTGGTTATGGATGGTTGTGAGCCACATGGGGATGCTAGGAACTGAACCCAGGTCCTCTGGAAGAGCAGTCAGTGCTCTTGACCACTGAGCCATCAGTCCAGTAGCACAACTGTGTTTTTTTTTGGTCTTTTTTGAGACAGGGTCTCCTTGTAGCCCCAGCCGTCCTGGAACTCACTATGTAGACCAGGCTGGCCTTGAACTCACAAAGATCTGCCTGCCTCTGCTTCCCAAGTGCTGGGATTAAAGGCGTGCGCCACCAGGCCTGGCTACAGCTGTGTTTTTAAGGAAGAGAGAATGACAGAGGAGAACCATTCCCAAATACTCACTATAAAACTGCCATCGGGGTATGAATAAACACTTTTTTCACTGGGGAACAACTTGTTAGTATACTGGAAGATGGAAAGATAAACGTGGTAGTGTGAAAATAACCACAAGGGCTATATTTTTATGGCTCTGCAGTGTTGGCTAATTGAGGTGGTTAGGCTGGTGGTGTCTGCTCTGTTGTCCAAGCTCAGATTGGGCATTGATTCCAGCACAGTGACCTCTGTGTCTTGGGACTGCTTCCCTTGGATATCCAATGTGGAGATGCTGAAGTCGCCCAAGTAAAGTGACCTCATATTTGCATAGAACCTAGGCTTATACCCCCGAAACTTGAACTCCTCTCTGGATGACTTCTAATACCTAGTATATTGTAAGTGTAGCTAGGTTGTTATCCTGTTCTGTTCAGGGAGTAGTGACAAGAGAAAAAGTGTTACAAGTTTAGTGCAGATATCCTTTCCCCTAAAATATAAACGTTTGTGCGTGTGTGTGTGTGTGTGTGTGTGCATATAGAGGGCAACCTCAGTGTGAATCCTTGCCTTTCCCTTTGTTTAAGACAGAGTCTCTTTGTTGTTGGCTGCTCCATACACCAGGCTAGCTGGCCTGTGAGCTTCTGCCTCCTATCTCACTGTGGGAATTCTGGGATTACAGAGGCACATTCACACTCAACTCTACATGGGTTCTGGGGACTCTGAACTTGGGTCCTCATACATGCGTAGCAAGTACTTGATCCACTGAGCCGTGTCTCCAACCCCCTGAAATATTTTTGATCCAAGGTTGGTTAAATCTATGGATGTGGAACCCTTGGACATGGAAAGCCATGTGTATTTTATTTATTCCTTTCCCCCTAAATATGAGGAGGAAAATTACATGTCAGTGCCACCCATGGAATGAGCCTGTTTGGGACCAAGTCACATGAGTAAACCAGAGACCTGCTTGGTGATTTTGATGAGAGATTATAATAGCCATCCAGGCTGTCCTTAGGCCCTTGAGTGGATTCTGTTTCCCTAGGACAAGGTCAGCAAACTGTGGCTCTCGGGTCAAGCTTACTACCTGTTTTTATTGAAACAGCCATGTCCATTCACTCCCATATTGTCTAAGGTTGCTTTCATGAAATAGTGGCAAAGTTGAATGGTTGTGAGAAAAGCCTGACCAACAGAGCCAAGAATATTTACTGTCTGGCCTTTTACAGAAAATTATTACTGTTTCTGGGGAATGCTTCCAGAGAGCCAAACTGCAGGGCTGAGTGACCTCAGGGAGGACATGGCTGCTGATCACCCCAGGGTCACCACACACCTCACAGTGGGGCCATTAAAGGGCTCTGGGGATCCATGTGCTTTCTGCTCCTTGGTGCTCTCTTGCCCGACCTCTGTCCCACGTGCCTTGTGGGAGCCCCAGTTAGACCAGCAGGACTATGGAGGAGCCTTCCTGGTGGAGCCTCAGCAGGTCCTAGTGTTGAAGTAACCTCAGCAGCCCACTGACCTTATCAGTTATATGGCATGCTAACCCCTTTTCCCCAAACAACCAAACAAAACCACTCTGGGAGCATTTACTGTATGTAGTTAGCAATCTATGGACCTAGCAGTGCAGCTCGAGAAATTAAAATTGAAGCTGGGTGTGATCGTATGTGCTGTGATGTCAGTGCTTGGGATGATGCTAAGGTTGGAGGATAGAGAATTTGAGCCTAGCTTGGACTATATCATGAGACCCCCCCATACACACATAGAGTGTGTATGTGTGTGTGTGTGTGAGAGAGAGAGAGACAAAAACAGAGAGAGAGAGAGAGAGAGAGAGAGAGAGAGAGAGAGAGAGAGAAGGAAGAAGGAGGAGGAGGAAGAGAGGAAATTTGATCTGCATTGACTTTTAGACTGAGGATTGGGTTCTCTGGTATGAGATATCTGCAGTGATTGAGCAATCCAGTATCTTGGCCAGGATGCTGGACTTAGGGGCCAAGAAGGATGGGAGCCCATAGGGTTCATAAGGAGGTTTCTGCATCCAAGTGCAATCTGAGCAGCGTTTGTGACCCCAGGAGCACTTTAGAAATGCAGGGCCTCGACCTGGCCCATCCTACATCTTACAAGATCCTCATGTGAGCTAGCGCCTCAGGCACCCTGGGTTCTTACCCTCTGTTCCTCTCTCCTTCCTCTCCTCCTTTTGGGAGGGCCAGGCACAGAAGAATGGGGCTTCTTCAACCTAGAGGCAGACTATCCATAGGCTGTTAAGTATTTCATGAGGACAGAGATGAACAGGAGCCAGCCCTGCAGGCTCCATCCGTTCTTTACCTCTTATTACGCAGTCACAGGCCTGACTGTTATTTTAGAACAGCAGAATCAGAGTACAGGGAGAAGCTAATCCAGAGACCAGCACAGGGCCTCATTACTGCCTTTTGTGTTGTTTTCTTTTTTTTAAAAAAAATTTATGTGTATGTTTTGTCTGCCCGTGTGTCAGTGCACCCGTGTTGTGCAATGCCTGTAGAGGTCAGAAGAGGGCATCAGATCCCTTGGAACTGGATTTAAAGACAGTTGTTACCAGCCATGTGGGTGCTAGGAACTGAACCTGGGTCCTCTTCAAGAACAGCCAGTGCTCGTAACTGCTGAGCCATCTCTCCAGCCCCTGTGTTTTTTTCTTTATAAAGTTTTGACATTAGTAGGGTATGGTGGCACAGGCCTGTAGTTCTAGCTACTCTGGAAGCTGAGGCAGGGAAATTGCTTCCCAGGTGTTGGAGACCATTGTGGGTTAAGAAAAAAAAATCTAGGCATTCATTTTTAACAAAATAAAACAAATTTTGACATTAAAATATAGTATATGTTGTGTACTTCGTTAAGAATCGTTAAGAATAAAGTCTGGCTGGGTGTGGTGACACAGTCCTTTAATCCCAGTACTCAGGAAGGGAGGCAGAGGCAGGTGGATCTCTGTGAGTTCAAGGCCAGCCTGGTCTACATAGTGAGTTCCAGGCCAGCTGGGGCTATAAGGAGACCTTTTCTTAAAAAAAAAAAAAAAAAAAAAAAGGAATAAGGTCTCAAGATGCAGAACCATGAGATAGAAACAAACAGACCATGAATTCAGGACACACAGGTCTGTCCTCTGACCAAAGCTGACTGACCATACTCTCCGTGACATGGGGTGTGTTCTTGCTTCTTTGATTTTCCCTCTCTGTGAAGCCCCCTGGTGCATGGGACACATGTGCATGTTCTGTTATGTGTCAGAGACAGGAATTAAAGTTGATTATAGCTTATTCAACTGCCTCACCCTTAGATTTAAATTGCCCATTTGTGCTGTTACTATTGTTGATGTAAAAGCACAGTTATCACCTCAAAGGGAGTAATAGTTCATTCTGGAGCCAAATAGGTATGACGGTGGCCTGGGAACACAGATTCAGGTTTCTCCAAGTACCGTTCGAACCATTGTATAAGTGGTTACATGAGATTTTTATTATACAGAACAAAGAAAGCCATAAATCAAAGTACTTATCGCATATACTGGTTGGTGTCACAGATGGGCAGGTTACAGCAAAGTGGGGAAAACTGTACTATGGGTTTTAGAGCTGTTGACACTTTAGCTTTTGGATGAGTGAGAGCCAGTGGTCTGTTCAAGAACACATCTTAAGGTTTTGATAGTCACAAGGAGTTGTGATAGGAACTTGAAAAGTTGTTCTAAGCCCTTCCTGGATATTCTTTGGTCATAACTCGCTCTTGTAGAGAGGTTTGGGAGGTAAGGACAGGGCAGCCCGCTCTGTGTGTCTTTATCTCCAGTACATTTCTCTGAGCTAAGCAGGCCTGTCCTCTTGACCCAGGCCCTGAGATGTTATCTTAGGAGTTCTTAATACCTTTAAAATCATTTCCCTGAGCTAAGCAGGCTGGTCCTCTTGACCCAGGCCCTGAGATGTTATCTTAGGAGTTCTTATACCTTTAAAATCAGCTCTTCGGCTTCCTTTCCAGCCTTCTGCAGTGGACACTGAGGCACAGAATGATCTGGAAAGTAGCTGTGCTGCTCAGCCTGGTCCTGGGTGCCGGTGCTGTTCCTGTTGGTGTGGACGATCCTGAGGATGGTGGCAAGCATTGGGTGGTGATTGTTGCAGGTTCCAATGGCTGGTATAATTACAGGCACCAGGTAAGAAACCGGAGCTTCTTTTATGTCCACAACCCTGAAGCTCAGTAGAAAATGCTTTTGTTGTTTGTGCTTTTTAGTCTGTTTGTTTGTTTGTTTGTTTGTAGACAAGGTCTCCTGTGTAGGCTGGCCTGGAACTTACTGTGCAGCACAGGCTGTCCTTGAACTCCGGATCCTCCTGCTTCCACCTCCTAAACGCTGAGGTCACAGATGTACATCACCAAGCCCGACTCATTTGTCAGGACAGGGTCTTGCTACGTAGCTCCGTCTAATCTTAAACTTAGAATTCTCCTGCCTCAGTCTCAGCCGTGTGCTAAACATACTGTTTGAACAGCCATTCACATACTTGTTAGGCTGACAAAAATATGTGCGGAGACAAGGCATGGAGAAATTGGAGGACACTTTGCCATGGGCTTCTAAAACGGAGTGGCCGTTTGGGCAGACAGTTTTGCCTTAGTCTGATGAGGATTTCCACACTGTCTGTACTGATTGATGGCCTTGGGAACAGGTGTTCTTTCTTTGGGTCTGTCCTGTACCTGATGTGCCCTGCTTGTCACAACCCCAAATGCCTCTAGACATTGCTGCATGTCCTGGGGACATCGTCACTATGAGACCCACTAGGCTAACATCTTTATTTTATGGAAAGGATGCAGAAGCCTAGAGAAAGGAAGTGGTTTATTGAAGCCACACCACACGGCAAGTGGAGGAAGCCAGGGATGAGGCCCTGGGAAATATACTCCTGGCCCCTCTGCCTTCTGTGCTTTGGCTCCCGCCCCATCCAAGCCCATCACTGCTGGCCTTTTTTTTTTTTTTTTCAAATCAGGGAGAAAATAAACAGTTAACAGTACAGCCCAGAGATCTACCCTAAGGGATAGACCCAAAGAAATATCAGCCTTACTCATATTAGCCAATGTGTGGAAGCAATGGAGCATCTATTCACACCAGGGAATATTATATGGCCCCGAAAGGGAATGATCACATGTGCTTGAGTATGGACGAACCTTAAACATATGTTAAGTGAAAGAAGCCATTCACAAAGACCATTACAATTTCAATTAATTGGCACTCTAAATTAGAGAAATCTTCAAAGATATCAAGGGCTGGCAGAGGAGAGACTGGGGAGGAGTAGTGAGAATGTTCTAGAATTAGTCATTGCTGCATGGCATAGTGACTATTTTCTGACTTCTCTCATATGTGAATGATAAAGCTGCCATTAAAAAAAGCTTATGTAAACTTCACATTCTCAGAAGCAAGGTGTATAGTCTACAGCAGGATCCATGTTGTAGGCTGTCTCCTAAGAGCACCTTTAGTCCTCCCAGTGGGGCTGTGTGCAGTGGGGCCTGATTTTAATCCCTTTTTATTCACCAACAATTGGATGGAGGCCTGGGCAGTGCTGGCTGTTTGCCCAGTGTGGCATAGCTGGCCAGTGGCAGGGGGTGGGGTGGAGTGGGATTCAGACCCAGCCGATCAGTTCAATAGGAGCCATGTGAGTCATGGAAAATTTTCTAGTAGCCACTTTTTTAAAAGCTCAAACAAATACAGGAGGGACTAAGGAGACAGTTCAGTTGGTAAAGTGCTTTCCTTGCAAGCAGGAAGACCTGCTTTCAATCCCCAGAACACATTAAAAAAAAAAAAAAAAGCTAGGAATGGTAGCCTGTACTTGTTTAATCCCAGCTCTAGGGAGGCAGAGACAGGTGAATGCCTAGGGCTTGCTGACCAGCCAGCCTAGCCTACCTGGTGAGCCCCAGGCCAGTAAGAGACCCTGTGTCAAAAAAAAAAAAAAAAAAGTGGATGGCACCTGAGGCTCACCTGTGATTATCCTCTGGCCTCCACTTACACACACATCTTTTCATAATGTCCCACATCTCTTGCATATTCCATTCCTGTATTTTTTTTAATTTTCCATAGTCTTTGCTTGAGTGGTCCAATTCTTCAACTTTATCCTCCAGTGTTGATAGTCTTGTGTTCCATTTCATTCATTCTAGCGGTGAGGCTTTCCCCCGTTTCAAGTTGGCTTATTGAGTTTTGCACTTCTTTCTTCATTTCTGCCTGAGTTTTCTTCAGTGTTTCTATCTCTTTTGTAAATTCATTCAGAAATTTATCCT
>NW_008358490.1:1390553-1415018 GCF_000622305.1 Nannospalax galili
AACTCTTCTATGGGACTGGTGGAGTTGGTGGGGAGCATAGTGTTTTGGCTTTCCATTTTATTATTCTTTTGTTGTGATTTTGGCATGTGACTTTCTTTTGTTGTTTATGATTCTGATATGAGAATTAAGTTGAAGTATGCTTCTGTTTGTATTATCAGGTGCCTAGGTTCTTTCCTTATTGGTTATGTAAAGCTGGTTGGTACAGATCTCAGGTTCTCTCAGGTTTTATTTAGGAGGGAACTGATGGCTTCAGATCAGCACCATGTGGAGGCAGGATCCGGGCGCTCTCATGCAGTTCCCTGTGTTCTCAGCCCCTATGCCAGAGGGAGGCAGGAACCTGGCAATCTCTGGTGGTCTGCTGAGATTCCAGCAGCTACCCTGATGGAGGTTGAAGCCCACCCTCTCAGGCTTTGCACACACATCTACCTCTCTATACACAAATTCATTCACACACCATAGGAAATGAATTTTTTAAATTTATTTTTGTTTTGTGTGTTTTGTTGCATGTATATAAGTATACCCATGTCATGCAATGCCTGTGGAGGTCAGAAGAAGGTGTCAGGAGTCCCCAGAACTGGAGTTATGGAAAATTGTGAGTCTCCATATGGTTGATGGAAACTAAACCTGGGTCCTCTGCAAGAGCAGCCAGTGCTCTTAACCACTGAGCCATCTTTCTAGCCCCATGGGAAATGAATTTTGGCTTTTTTTTTTTTTTTTTTTGTCTTTTTGAGACAGGGTCTCCCTGTAGCCCCAGCTGTCCTGGAACTCACTATGTAGACCAGGCTGGCCTTGAATTTACAGAGATCCACCTGCCTCTGCCTCCCGAGTGCTGGGATTAAAGGCGTGTGCCACCACGCCCGGCTGACTTTTTTTTTTTGAGACAGGATCTCCCTGTAACTCCATTTGGCATGGAGTATGCTACTTACACCAAATTGGCCTCAATTTCAGAGACCTGCCTGCTTCTGCCTCCCAAGTGCTGGGACTAAAGAGCTGTACCACCACGCCCAGTGAATTTTGACATCTTATTTAAACCTGAATGTCCAGACAGTATCACTTCAATAATGAGGTAGCTTACATTATTTTTTAAAAATGTATTACATTTATTTATCTGTGTGTGTGCATGTGTAGGAACATATATACCTCACATTTATACAGAGGTCAGAGGACAACTTGGAGGAATCAGTTCTCTCTTTCTCCCATGTGGGACCCAGGGATAGAACTCATGTCATGAGGCTTGGCTGCAAGTGCCCTTACTTGCTGAACCATCTTGCTAGCCCCTATATTCTTTTCTGTGCTAAGTCTTTGCAATCCAGTGTATATTTGGGTCCCAGTATAGCTCAGTTTGGACTAGGCTCAGTTCAAGTGCTTGATTGCTATGTAGCTAGTAGCAGCTGGTCTCCAGGGTTGGGACATGTGGTGCTGTGGTCATGTCCCCATCTGTCGTGGTATGTCTTTTCTATTGAGAACTGGGGTGAGTACATCCCCCCCACCAAAGTGTCTGCATGTCCATTGATGGCCAGGGTTGGCTTAGGTGAAGTTCTGACTCATCTTGAATGGCTTTTGTGCACCAGCCAAATAGGAGATTTGTCTTGATTAAAAATTATCGAGACAAATGATCCCTTTTCCTTTGAGTGAAAAGATAAGTTAAGCACAGACCACAGGCAATGAACAGCATGCTGATTCATCAGCCCACTGGGTTTTTATACAACCAACTTTAGGAAACTATATTGGTTAAACATTATGAAGTCTGACTCAACCAATTAGCCTTAACTCCCAGAAGCCTGGTTTTGGTTTTTTTTGGTTGTTTGCAGCCCTGGCTGGCCTCTAACTCATGGCCTTCCTTCCTTTGCTTTGTTGAGTTTTTTTTTTTTTCTTTTTAAGATTTGTTTTTTATTTCTGTGTGACCATCGGGGTGGGAGCTGTAGAGGCCGGATGAGGATGGGATCTCCTGGAGCTGGAGTTAAAGGAAGTTGCTGGCCACCTACCATGGGTCCTCTGTGAGAGCAGCAAGTGCTCTTGGTCACTAGCTATGCCATTTCTCTAGTGCCCTGTTTTTTGTTTGTTTGTTTGTTTTTCTTCAAAACAGGGTCTCATACTGCAGCTGAGGCTGGCCTCAAACTCACAGTAAGCATCTCTCTTCAACCTCCTGAGTGCTGGGATTGCAGGCATGAACCACCATGCTCCCTGCTCCCAGAAACCTTTTAAAAACATGTTGCTAGTTTCCCTGGTGAAATCTGAAACACTGAGGAGGCTGGGGAGGCTCAGCAGTTAAGAGCTCTGATCCTCTTGCAGAGGACCTGGGTTTCATTCCCAGCACCCACACGGTGGCTAACAACTGTCCATAACTCTAGTTCCAGGGGAATCCGAAGTCGTCTTCTGACTCTTTGGGTATTGCATGACACAGGTGCACTTATATACATGCGGGCAACCAATACATTCCTACACGTAAGTAAAATAAAAATAATAAGTAAAATTTAAAAAACTGAAATACTGAGAACAGCTAACCCGAATCTTTGTTCTCACATATGAAAGAATGGTGACACAAGAGTTGTGGACATGGGCAGACCTGTGTGTCCCTGCAGGTGTCTCTGTTCCTATCTGGCCACCAACATTGGAGGGCTACTCAAGAACTCTCCCCATGCAGGGTTTTATCTGGGTGTATTTATATAGGCTTGGTCTCCCGGATCAGCAGGAGTTTTACTCCCTAACTCTTTTGTCCAGGGGCATTTCACACCAGGCATGGGCCTCCTTCCTGTGTGCTCCTAAGTACTCTCCTCTACCCTTTGTTGGTTATTTCTGCCTCATTTCTTCAGAACCAAAATGGATTTCTGTTTCCCATTTTGGAATGATGGCAGAGGGTTGGTCTCAGGGACACTGGTGGGTCAGTTTTGTGTTCAGCCCAGGGCATGAGGAGGCCAGGGTGCAGGGGTATGGGCAGGAGTGAGGCTGGTGGCCTAGAGAATGGGGGACCCCCTTGATGTCACATGGAGGGGCTCATGGAGGGTGTAGCCAAGATGGCTAGGGCTAGAAAGAGGGGCTGGCATGTGGGAGTTGAGGCCTGCTTCTAGAATGAGCAGGAAGAGCTGAGCAGCTGGAAGTAGCCCTTCTCCTCTCATTCCTATGGGCATGCTGAGTCAGGACCATGAGTCAGGACCAGTTCACAGTGCCATATAGAAACACTCCCTGCTTTGCCACAATGGAGCCCTCGGTCTGGAAGGAGAAGGTGGCCTCTTCTAGGTACCAGGCCCAGTGCTCAGCACTTGGCACATATTATCTTAATCTTCAGATAGCCCAAGAAGATAAGTCCTATTATCCTTTCTAAGATGGGCAAACTCAGACAGAGGTTAGGTAACTTGTCTAAGGTCTCAAAGCTGGTAAGAGGTACAGGTGGAATTTGAACAGTCTGCATGAATTTCTTTTCTCAGCTCCCATGGCACAGGTATGTTAACATTTTGTCAAGATTTGTTTTAAAATAGTTTCTTTTCTTTCTCTTTTATGAAAAAGTAATACATGTAGGCTGGGCATAGTGGTCCACACCTTTAATCTCTGCACTTGGGAGGCAGAGGCAGGCAGATCTCTGTGAGTTCAAGGCCAACTTAGTTTACATAGTCGACATAGTAAGTTCTAGTCAGTACTAGTCAGTGAGACCCTGTCTCAAAAAAAAAATCAGTAAATAAAACAATTGAACACATCTTGAAATTTAGTACAGAAAGCTTAGAAAAATCAGATACACAAAACAGATCAATGTTACTCCTTTGCCTCATTGTTTCTGGTGTCACGTTTTAAATTGCCTGCCCCCCACCCTCATGGCCTCAAGACAGAATCGACTTGACAGGTTGGGCCATTTCATTTAACTCTTTTTCCTTGGAGGCCTGTGGTTTGCAAGTGTGGGGTGTGGGGACCGAGGAGAGTGGGGAGGTAGGGCTCACCAGCCTCGGGGCAGGTACGTAGACTAGATGACAGAGACTGGTTTCCATGGAAGCTGTGAATGGCCAGGTCTAGGTCAAGGCATAGCTGCACTTGGTCAAGTGTGTGTGTGTGTGTGTGTGTGTGTGTGTGTGTGTGTGTGTGTGTATGTGTGTGTGTGTGTGAAGGACAGCTTTGTGCAGGAGAACCTTGTAGAAGGGAGGGACTTCTGCAGAGCTATGGGAGAACTGATTGCTTTGTGAACCACAGTGAGGGGAATAACCAGTCCATAAGTAACCAGAACTCTCCTCAGTGGTTTAAATGCCAGATATGGAGATTCCTGGGTAGGCCACTTAAGCTTAGGCCCATTTGTCTCAAACCCAAATCTTCCCACTTTTGATGACACATCTTCAGATAAGTGGTCCTCATAGCCACTATGAGTGTCACATCCAAACAAAGCTCTGTAGAAGAAAGAGAAGCCATCTGTGTGTTTTATCTGTCTGGCTCTCTTAATCAGAGGACAGGTCTTTTCCTGGGAGCCAGCAGGGGACTTTGCCCTTGTTTGGTTGACAACAGTTACATCACATGCTTATGTTCAAATGACTTCCTGGTAAAGGAAAAGGAATTTCTAGTTCTGACTCAGAGAACTCCTGACAAGAGATTAAAAAATATTGAAACAATCTGGAGTGACAGGAATTGGGAAACAGGGGAGAGGGAGGCTGGAAAGCTCTAAGCCTGAGTGAGCACACAGTGGGCGGTGTTTAAGAGGACAAGTTCACAATGCCCATAGCCACCTTTTTGAAAGACTCAGCCACTTACAGTGTGGTGGACAAGTTGGGTTAGTCCCCACATCAGGGCTCTCAAGAGTGGTGGTGGGGTCTTCAGTACTCTGTGAGCTCCTGCCCAGCCCCTTTTCCCATGGCCACACTCAGAGTTCTACCACTACTGTCTGGCTCAAGATCAGAGTCTGCAAAATTTTTCTAGAAAGGACCAGATAGTAAATATTTGAGGCTTTGAGGGATGGAGAGGCAAAATGGAGGCAGGGATGGGAACCAGGCTATAGGGAGAGGAGGGGACAGGGTGCTGTAGCTAGTGCCAGCCATGTAATCTGTCTGTAAACAATCTTCATTTACGATGTCTTTGAAGTTAGTGTACGTTGGTGCAAAGAACTGCTAGTATTTGAAAAACATGCTTTTGAGAGAACATGCTGGGAGAGGGTTAGGATGAGTGAGTGCTAGGTGGGACTGGAATGAGCTGCTGAACCCAGCAGGGGATGGAAGCGAGGGCTGGCTGTTTGGTGCAGCGGGACCGTCCATATGATCATAGGTCTTGTACAGATCTGCTGTGATTGTTACTCTCCCCTTATGTGATATGTAGTGTGAACAGACAACATCAGCTCACATTAAACCTCACCCTCCTCCTCTGGGCTTGTTGACTATGGGGTCAGGTACTGCACAACCTCAACTCAGCACCTCCCCTCCACTCCACTTGGGTCCAAGAAGCTGGGCATGCAGGATGTTAGGGAGGTAGGATACTGGAGATGCAGGGAACTTGGGATGTAGGATGCTGGAGGTGTAGGATGTTGAGGATGTAGGATGCAAGTCAGGAAGTGGCATATATGGCCAGAAAATGCACCCCTTCCCCATGACTCAAGCATGCCAGCTGCTTTTGGCCTTTGCTCCAAGCCTCCTGTCTTCTTAAGTTCACAGTTGGCAGGGATAGGCAATGGCCACTGTACATGTGGACCTTGTTGGGACACGAGACTATATCAGGTCACGGGATGCCTTAGTGAGCCTGGCCAACTCCCAGTGCCAGCTCTGAAGTCAGCTGAGTCACAGCAATCTCTGCTCCTACTGCAGAGGCTGTGCCCTGTGGTGAGGTCTTGCTCAATGCCCCAGTATCACCACCTGTGGTTTTTCTAAGGGGAAAATGCCAGCTGTATGAGTCATATTGTCTCAACCTAGAGCCCTTTGAGTGTGATAATGTAGGTAGAGGCAGCTGAGTGCTTCTGAGAGCACTGGACAGAGCCCTGACTTCATTTGGAGACTACTACCTGTGAAAGGAGGGACAGTGGGCAGGAGCCTGCGCTCAGATCCTTAACTCACCCCACCTGCAAAATGGAAAATGAACACATGCCTGTCAGGGTGGCTCTGAGGGCCCGAGGCCACACTGGAGTGCACCAACCCAGGATACACCTTCTCTGCACCTCCTAAAGAAAGCCTTGACCTTGACCAAGGCATTATTTCTGTGTCGTGCCATCCATTTCAGGTTTCCAACTTTGGGTTATTTTTAGTAAATTTACCAGGTTGTACAAACCTCACCATGAACCAGCCTTAGAACATTTCTGTCACCCTGTGTGGTCCTCCTATGCAGTCCCCTGGGTGGTCCCTTGGGTATGTTTTCTGTCCCTATCTGTAGCTACAGGCAACCACTAGCTGACTTTCTGTCTTTCTATATAAATTGGACTTTTCTGATTTTTGTTTTTTTTAAAAGATAGGATCTCATATAGCCCAGACTGACCTCAAGCTCACTATGTAGCTGAAGAGAGCCCTGAACTTAAGATCCTCCTGCCCTGCCTTCACCGCCTGAATGCTGGGATTCTAGGCATGTACCTTCATGCCCAGTTTATGTGGTGCTAGTGACTGAACCCAGAATTTTGAGCATGCTAGGCAAGCATTCTGCCAGCTAAGCTACATCTCCAGCCCCTATTCTGAAAGTTAATATATTCAGAAGTTTGTAATGTGTGGTGTCTGAGATCTGGCTTCCCTAGGTGATGTGGAACACAGTCCACTTTGCATCAGGTGTTGGTACTGTCATCCTTTTCATTGCCACATAGTATTCCATTGTGTGAACAGCCAGTTTGCTTACCCGTGTACAGATGATGGGCATTGGTGTTCTCATTTTCGCTCCTGTGCACCCTGCTGCTGAGCTCCTGTGTGAGGTCTTTGTGTGGATCAATGTTTTGTTTTTTCTGGCTAGACACCTAAGATAAAGATAATTAGAGGCACCCAGCGTGGTGGCGCACACCTTTAATCCCAGCACTTGGGAGGCAGAGGCAGGCGGATCTCTGTAAGTTTGAGGCCAGCCTGGTCTCCATAGTGAATCCAGGCCAGCTGGGGCTACAGGGAGACCTTGTCTCAAAAAGGGCCCCCCTCCCCCCAAAAAAAGATAATTAGAGGCATTGTAAAGAAACTGTGCAGATGTTCCACAATGACTGTGGCACTTGCATTCCCATGAGTCCTGGTCCTCTGGTCCTCACCAGTGCGTGTCTAGATGGGATGTGGCATCTTATGTTTCCCTAGCGACTAATGATATTGAGCATCTTTCTTATGTGCTTAGAACCATTTGTATGTCTTCATAGTGAGATACTTCTGAAAGCTTTTATTTAGTGACTGGCTTGTTGAGGACCAGGAATTCTGTGTTTGTTCAAGCCCTTTATCCTGTGTGAATTTTGCAAGTCTTTTCTATTGGTGTACAGCTTGTTCTTTTGTTTGTTTGTTCGGCTTGTGTGTTTGGGTTTCTGTGTAGCAGATGCACATGCATATATGTGTGTGCAGAAGTCAGAGGACCACCTTGGGTGTTCATCCTCTGGTGACATCCACTTTGTTTTAATTTTTTTTGTCTTTTTGAGACAGAGTCTCCCTGTAGCCATGGCTGGCCTGGAACTCGCTGTGTAGACCAGGCTGGCCTTGCGTTCACAGAGCTCCACTTGCCTCTGCCTCCCAAGTGTTGGGATTAAAGGTGTATGCCACTATACCCAGCATCTTTTAATTTTTAAATTACTGTATGTGTATGTGCTTATGCCTGTGAGTGCATGGGCACCTATGGACCCTGGAGCTGGAGTTACAGGTGGTTGTGAGCCACCTTATGTGGGTGCTTGGAACTGATCTCAGGTCCTGTGCAAGAACAATACTGGCTCTTTTAATTTTTTTAAAAAATATTTTATTTATTATTTTTATTTTATGTGTATGAGTGTGTTGCCTGCATGTATGGGAGTGTACCCGTGTCGGGAGTTAAGGATGGTTCATAGCCGCCATGTGGGTGCTGGGAATCGAATCCAGGTCCTCTGCAAGAGCAGTCGGTGCTCTTAACTGCTGAGCCATCTCTCCAGCCCCCTCTTTTAATTAAAATTTTTTTTAAATTTTATGTGTACGAGTGTATCGCCTACATGTATGAATGTGCACCTGTGTCATGCAATACCTATAGAGGTCAGAAGAGGGTGTCAGAACCCCTGGAACAGGAGTTATGGATGGTTGTTAGCCACCATGTGGGTGCTGGGACCCGAACTCAGGTCCTCTGCAGGAGCAGCCAGTGCTCTTAACCTCTGAGTCATCTCTCCAGCCCCCAGCACTGGCTCTTAACCACTGAGCAATCTCTCCAACCATTTAATACTGTCTTTGGAGCAATTAAATTTTTAAATGTTGTGAGGTTCAGTTTACTCATTCTTTAGGGACTGAGTTTTGTGTCCTTTGAAGTCCTTGCTCAGGTCCTAAAGATTTTCTCCTGTTACCTTCTCGAAGTTTCATTCTAGCTCTGATCCATTCTGAGCTAACTTCGTGTGTGGTTTGAGGTGAGGGTCTCTGTTCCTGCTTTTGTGTGTGGATGTCTCAGCTGGTCCAGGGCTGGTGCTGGAAGCTCTTCCTTACCTAGTGTAGTTTGGAAATCAGGGCATGAAAGCTCCTCCCCTTGTTCTTTTCAAAATTGTTTGGCTATTCTAGGTCTTTTATGATTCTGGGTACATCTTAGGATCACCTCAATTTCTACAAAAGAAACCTGCTCATCTTTTTAAATGGTCATTTCGGTTTTAAATCTTCTGATTCATGAACATGAGAGGTCTCTGTGCCTTGAGCATGCTAGGCCAGAAATGCAGGCCTTTCCATAAAGTTATTGTGCAGCGTGATTATACCTCTTAGAACCATCTGTCTCCTGGAACTGTGCTGATGGAGCTCTGTCTCTGGAACTCTATTGGGAACTGCGTTCCTGACTCAGGCTACCCCCATAATTTTATTCAAAGTGGTTTCTCCAACTTCAACTGGAGCAGGTACAAGCTTGGCTCTACCTTCATCTTAGCAGACCATCCCATCTTTTCATGCCTAGTTCTAGAAAAACTCATTCACCCAAGATCACATGTCCTTGTGTCCTTTCCAGTCTCCAGTGTGCAATGAAGATGAGTGTGCCACCTCTCAGTGCTTTGACACGCTAATTCAAGCACACCCACATTCATTATCTTTTTGATGGAGTACCAAATTAAGATTGCCAAGAAAGGAGATCAGCTACCCAGCTCACAGGACACCAGAGCACATGGTTATGCTGGAGTTAACTAAAAAGTCATTAGTCCAGATTGTTATAAAAGTCATTCCTACATACTGAGTAACAACAAATTCACAAGGTGCAGTGGTTTCAATGGCTTTGGATTGCCAGATAATCCTGCCTACCTTGGTAATCTGATCAAGGCTCTTTGATTAAATCTTAATTACTAATATTAGGTCTTATATCTCAAATCACATAGTACACAGTAAATCTCTCTCTCTCTCTCTCTCTCTGTGTATGTATGTATGTATGTATGTACGTACGTATGTATATTACTTACCAAGTAAATATAAGTTAATGAGGCTATCTGTGGTGTTACTAAGCCATGTTAGAGTTGTAACTGAATAAAGAAACAGCCTGACTCTTAGCATTTAAGGTCCAGAGTGGACCTGAACTCTGAGAACCACCTGTTCCTTCAGATGTCTCTTGGAACCGTACTCTTGAGCCAGATTTCACTCATACTTTTATTTTATTTAAAAAAATTACTTATTTTATTTTATGTGTATAAGTGTATTGCTCTTATGTGTGTAAGTGCACCACACTGCAGTGCCCACAGAGGTCAGAAGAGGGTGTCGGATCCCCTGGAACTGGAGTTATAGATGGTTGTTAGCCACTATGTGGCTTCTGGGAACTGAACCCAGGTCCTCTGCAAGAGCAGCCAGTGCTCTTTACCATTGAGCCATCTCTCCAGCCCCCACTCATACTTTTATTGAAGCATTATTTCCAGCGTCAACTGGGTAAATAGAAACTAGGAGCCACACTTACCTTATCAGAGAACCTTGATCTTCAATCACTTCATCTAAAATATGTCACATACCCACAGACTTCTCAGTTTTTCTCACTGTTTTCAATGAGAAAGTACTCCTTCTGGCACCGTGATATGTTAAACAAGCACGTCCATTCACTTTCTTGGTTGGAGGGTGAAGTGGGTCCTGAGGGATTAAGGTCAGGTGCCCGGGTCACAAGAGAGGCACATGGCTCAGTGAACATGTTTACAGCTTTTGGTTGCAAGTTAGTTAAAAGTCATTAGTCTGGATTATGTCCATGTTGTAAAAGTCATTACTACAGCAGAGTTCAAAAGGTTCAAAAGAGGGCTGAGAGGAATGCGGAGTCTGTATTTACAACAAACCCAAAGACAGCTGAAGGGAAGAAGCTGCTGTTGGGACCAAGGAGAGGCCCCAGGGACAGTCTGGTGTTCCTTCCTGTGTGTTCTTGATGCACACACCAGGTATCCCTCAGATCATAGGTCAGTGTGGGGCTGTTGCCGTCTTTTAGATGTCTACTACTTTATCTACTTTATGGGGTTCAGGTGAGGGAATTACACCCTTTCCCATGTCTGGCATGTCTGATAAATCCTTGGTTCTGGTTTCCCTGATACAATTTTAATATATCCATGTGGCACTACAATCTCAGTTCACCCTAATACATGTATAGGGTGGCCCTCCTGCTCCCAGGAATAAGTCATTTGTCAGTCAGTGCTGCATGCGTCATGCTGGACAAATGCTACTATTTGTAGGCCCACTTTTCTACCTTTAAAGTGGAGTCAAAAGCTGGCTGTGGTGGTGCACGCCTTTGATCCCAGCACTGATGAGGCAGAGGCAGGCAGATCTCTGTAAGATCGAGGCCAGCCTGGTCTCCCCAGTGAGTTCTAGGTCAGCTCTAAATAAGTGAATAAATAAATAAATCACAGTTTTACACAATATACAGTAACTCAGAATTAGAGTAAGACCTAGCTTATCCATGTTCTCCATGTGTTTAGATCACATAGTAATCATTTCTGTCATTATAGCAAAATACTCAAGAAAAGGTTTATTTTGGGCCAACAGTTTTTGGAGTTCTAGTCACGTTTTGGCCTCTGGTGAGTGGGCCTGATGGCAGTGGCAGGGAGTGTGTCAGGAAGTATAGGGGTATGGTGATAGTCCCCTTGGAGGGCACCACCTTCTGTGACCCAGACCTCTCTCTAGGCCCTACCTCCTAAAGATCCCACCACCTCTCTATAGCAGCCATACACTGATGTTGGTCTCCCTGGGACCTAGTGGTTAACGGGCCTTCTAGGAACATTCATCTAAACTACAGCATGTCTTTAATTTCATTCAACATTTCTTTATTATTTTCATTATACAGAGATGGTTAGTGTTTGCAGAGCACAGGGAGTAGTAGTGGGTGTGTTTGAACCTGGTATTTCAAGACGTCTCCCATAGTGGAGAGTTCTTACACTGTGTTTCCCTTGCCATTGCATTTGCTGTACTGTCTTTTGCTGCTGTGACAAATGGCCACCAAGGTAGTGGTATGAAACAGCAGCACACATTTGCCATCTCACAGCAGCGGGAAATCTAAATGGCTCTCACTGGGCTGGCCAGTGTTGACGGGATACCCTGTTCTTTGGGGACTAAGAAGAGCTTGCCCTTCCCAGCTTGGAGAGACCCGTGTGTTTTTGCAGTAATGCCTTCTTCTGTTCTAGAATCCAGCAAGGGTCATGGACTCCTTGCACTATGCCCCTTGGATATAGACTCTTCCCCTCTCTTTTTCCACATAGGAATGTTTTTGTGACTAGGGCTGGATATGCATCTCAGTTGGTAGAGTGCATTCATGAGGTCCTGGGTTCTATCCCCAGCACCACATAAACTAGGTGTGGAGGCATATTCCTGTAATCCTAGCAGGAGGATTAGGGGTTCAAGGTCATTTTCAGCTACTTAGTGAGTTAGAGGCTAGCCTGGGTTAAAAAACAAAACTAAACTGAACAAACCAGAGCTGGAGAGATGGCTCAGTGGTTAAAAGCACTGGCTGTTCTTTCAGAGGACCCAGGTTCAGTTTCCAGGACCCATATGGTGGCTAATAACTATCTGAAACTCCCGTTCCAGGGGATCCAACACCCTCTTTCTAGCCTCTGAGGGCATTGCATGACACAGGTGTACTTACATACATGCAGGCAAAATACTCATACATATAAGATAAGTAAATAAATAAATACCAAACCCGAATAACAAAATTTAGACCTCTGTTATGGGTGTGCAGGGATCTTGGGGCGCCAGCTGCTGGGCGTGGCGCCGGTCTCCCGTGGGGTGCAGCGGGTTGTGCACCGTGTTGCTGGGGTGCAGCGGGTCGCGCACCAGTTGCTGGGGTGCGCGCGTGTCCCGCACCGCGTTGCTGTGGGTCTCCGCGACTACTGGGTGCTGGCGACTCTACTGATCGCTGTGCTCCCAGGCGGGTTCCGTCCCAATCTACCGTGCACTCCCTCTGGATTCCAGTGGAGAAGTTGCCCTGACCAAAAAGCTGGTCATAGTTCCAATCTATGAATCTCCGTGAGTCGTGGTTTACGAAGAGACAGCCCTCTCCGGAGAGACTGGATCGTAGGCAGTAAGACACAGAACTCAGCTCAGTACAGCTCCTTTATTCAGTGACTCATCTCGGCTCCAGGTCTTAGTGATTCAGCTCCAATTAATTAGGGGAAACCAGGATATTTATACTATGGGGGCAGTGGCAAAACCTTAGTGGATAGGTGCTTTTAGGATGCCCTATTTACATGTGGTGGTGGGCTTCTGCCAGGCTGTCAGACACTGCCTGATTAGCACACAGGAGAACCTGGCAGTTCCAGAGCCAGAGGCCATGTTTCTGTGAGGGCTACTTCAAAGATGAGTCAGGAAGAGAGTGGGAAGGCGACCTGCTGATAAAAGGAGTCTCTGCATATGAACGCTGAGCTCCGTGGGCTATCCGGACATGGAGAGACTGCTACCTTACACAGCAGGGGTCCCCAACACTCTGTGATTAAATTGGGTTTACAGAAATAATCCAAGAAAAACCTCAGTTTGGAGCCAGCTGACTGACAGCCTCAACTCTGTTTGCCTTCACTATATGTGGCATATTCATGAGGTATAGGCATTAGGAACTTGGGGGGTGCTATTGTGCCTCATACAGTTGGTGTTGGAAGCTCTTCATTGTTCTTCAGAAATGAGAATTTTAGCATTTTAACAGTTCACACACCTATGGCCATGTACCACATGATGATGTGTTGATTGACCACATGTGACTGTGGTCCCATATAATTGATTGCTTAGACATGATAGCTGCTTTGGTTTGTACATATACAGTAGAATCTCTGCATGATGCACTTCTCCAATCCTGTCCCTGTTGATAAGTGACAGTGACTCAATGTGTGATAATTGATGATGACTTAAAAAATTATCTCTGTGGCTCAGTGGTTAAGAGCAGTGGCTGTTCTTACAGAGGACCTGGATTTGGTTCCCAGCACCCACTTGGCTAACAACCCTCAGTAACTCCAGTTCCAGGGGATCCAACACCCTCTTCTGGCCTCTGCAGGCATTACATGACATGTGTTATGCAGACGGAACACTCATACATATGACCGGTGTGGTGGCCCACATCTTTAGTCCCAGCACTCGGGCGGCAGAGGCAGACAGATCTCTGTGAGTTCAAGGCCAGCCTGGTCTACACAGTAAGTTCCAGGCCTTTCAAAAAGACCAAAAAAAAAAACAAACCAAAAACCAAAACAACAACAACAAAAAAACAACCAACCAAACAAAAACATTTAAAATAAATCAAAAAAGAAAAATAAAAGATCTAACCCCGACCCTTTCTCCTTGGGCCTCATAAATTTAATTTCCCTGTTGCCTCTGTATGAGGTACTGTCAAGTTCTGGAGTCAGAATACTTGGCTTCTTTCTTGGTGATCCTAGTGTGGGTGGGTCCTTTCCTGTCCCTCCTCTAACTGTAAGATGGGAGTGGTGACCTTTCTCACGTGGGCCTGCTGGAAGGACCGAGGACCAATGTGCTAAGGTGTCTGAAGTCAGCGCAGGACCAAGTCAGTAGGGCCTGGCAGATTGAAGGCAGATGGGTTTGCTTTCCCATTTACTTAACTGTTTGTCTGGCAGCTCCTGAGTGCTGGGCCCCAGGCTTCCCATACAATGTGCAGAGGCTGGGTGCTGAACACGTCTTTGACATTGCACAGGTCCATCTGCCTGGGTGTCTTTAGGCAGAAGCTGGGTACAGTGAATGATGAGCCTTTTTTTTTCTTAGTCCCTTCAAGCGTGGCCTGTGAGCAGTGGCCGTGTCTGCCTGAGGGAGACCAATATTAGCCACATTCCCCTCTGTTTATATAGGTCCCTGTTCCTGGAAAGACACTATTAAAAAGTTAGGCAGCATTTTTCCCTCCTGTCCTCAGCTGACCCCCTTCATGGAGTGAAGAGTGCCATCCAGAACTCTGAAGGAGGGAGTCACGCCCTCTGGGCAAAGAATTGCATTAGGCATGGTTTCTGTTCCCCTAAGATTGTCTTCTTTTGTTTCAAATTATGATTATTATTATTATTGACTTTTTGAGACAGGGTTTCCCTGTAGCCCTACCTGGCCTGGAACTCATTATGTAGACCAGGCTGGCCTTGAACTCACAGAGCTCCGTCTGCCTCTCCCTCCAGAGTGCTGGGATTAAAGGTGTGTGCTACCATGCCTGTCTCTGTTTCAAATAATTATAATAGCAATAATCAATATTTTTTAGACAGAATCTCATGTTGCCTAGGCTGCCCTTGACTCACTATGTAGCTATGGATGATCCTGAACTTCTGATCCTTCTGCCTTTACCTCCCCAATGCTGGGATTTGTGCCACCATGCTTGGTTTGTGTGGTGCTGGGACTAGAAGCCAGGGCTTCTTGCTTTCTAGGCAAGGATTCTACCAGTTGAGCTATAGCTTCAGCCCTTATTATTTTTTTAAACAGCATATTTCTCATTCCAATTTATGAGTTGCACTTTTTTTTCTTTTCTTTTCTTTCTTTCTTTTTAAAGATAGAGTCTCATGAGCCCAGGCTGGCCTCAAACTTGCTATGTTACCCAAACTGGTCTTGAACTATTTTTTAAAATTATATTTTATGTGTATAAATGCATGTGCCTGCATATATGTAAGTGTATCAAATATTTATAAACCTGTGGAGGTCAGAAGAGGAGGTTAGATCCCCTGGAACTGGAGTTATGGATGGTTGTTAACCACCATGTGGGTGCTGGGAACTGAACTTGGGCTCTCTGGAAGAACAGCCAGTGCTCTTAACTGCTGAGCCAACTCTCTAGCCCCTAAAATTTTTTTTGATTTATTTTTATTTTATGTGTATGAGTGTTCTGCTTTTGTGTATGCAAGTACACCATGTGCATGTAAATACCCATGGAGACCTGAAAAGCGTGCTGGATCTCCTGAAACTGGAGTGGTGAGCCGCCATGTGGGTGCTGGGAATTAAACCTGGGTCCTCTGCAAGAGCAGCCAGTGCTCTCAGCTGCTGAGCTATCTTTCCAGTCCTGGCCTTGAACTCTTGAACCTCCTGGGATGATAGGTGTGTGTCACTGTGCCTGGCTTCTGAGTTGTATCTGAGTCTTCACTCAGTTTTCTCAACAATGACTGATGGCTAGTTATATGGAACAGATGAATCCTTTGTGATATGGAGTCACACCGCTGGAAAGCTGGGAACTTGTTACTTCATCCTTTTGAGGCATCTGTTTGTGAGACCTATTTCTGTGCTTTGACATTTTGGCATGTTTTGAAATATGAAAATAAGTTGCTTAGACTTTCTAAGACCTTTGCTAACCTGTATATGTGGCAATGTGTGTGTGTGTGTGTACACCCATGCCTGTGTGTATGCACACCTCACCTGTACCTGTGTGTGTATGTGCCTCTGTGCCGTGTATGCCAACTTATATTGCATGTATATACAAATGTATGCCTTTGCGTGTTTGTATACCTGTGCCTGTGTGTGTATGCACGCCTATGCCTACCTGAGTAGCCCATATAAGTTCTGCCTTCCTAATAGATAAGAATATGGATAATACCAATAGAGATCTTATAAAATTGAAATGAAAAAATATATGTGACTGTTTTTAAAAAATAATCATTTAAAAACCTTGACCATTAGGGAGCAAGTCACAGCAAGCCTTCTGTGACACAGAATGTACCCTCAAATGGGCTTCTTCCCTTGCAAAATCTGAAAGCTGACAGAATCATTTCTCCCAGGCAGATGCGTGCCATGCCTACCAGATAATTCACCGAAATGGGATTCCTGATGAACAGATCATCGTCATGATGTATGATGACATTGCCAACTCTGAAGAGTAAGTGGGGAACACTTAGAACTTGGTCTGGAAACTGACTTTGAAAACACATCTGGGTTCACGGGGCTCCTTAGGACAGTAGCTCATTGTGGAAAGGGGGGTGGCCACAGATTAAAGGTCACAGGGATGCTGAATGTTGAGATTTGAACTTGTTGCTGGGGGCTCTGCGGGTGCAGGAGACAGGAAATGAGAGGCTGAAGCAGAAAGCCCTTTCCATGGTGGGGAGCTGCTCCCTGGATCTGTGGAGCCCGTCCATACCCCCCACCCAGGTCAAGACACCTGCCCATAGAAGATGTGTGTCTGTGCAGTGCCTCCTACTGAACTCCCTTCTGGACTTGCTCACCTTTACAGCTTGGGTTTAATTTTACAAAACTTGTTTCTTGCCAACTTTTCTAGAATTCTTTGAGAATCTGAGAAAAGGCAAAGCTAAGAGATTCCTGGGTCCCCAGCTCCCGGGTACCCTGCCTAGGTTCCTAGAGGAACACTACCCTGTACTGAGGCCACACCTGGGCTCTGGCTGAATCCCTCCCAATTATGGGCCAGAACTTCTGTGTTCAGGTTTTGCTTTGTGTCCTGCTGCTGCTGAGAGAGTAGTTTTGCTCAAGCAATCCTGGTATGATCTTAAGATGCTCTGGTTCCCAGCAGGCAGCAGGACACCCGACCTTGAAAATCACACACATTGGTGACCAAGCAAATGATAAGATGTGTCTTCAACAGCACAGTTGTGTGCTAGTTTTTCATATAACGTGACGGCATGCTTTGAAGGGAGACACCTTGTATGTTTGAACTGTGGTCTTTCATTTTCAGCAACCCTACTCCAGGTGTTGTGATCAACCGGCCCAACGGCACAGATGTGTACAAGGGGGTCCTAAAGGACTACACCGGAGAGGTGAGGGCATTTCCTTTGGAGCCAACAGTTTTGGTTTTTGCTTCATTGACAATTTTCCCTCTCTTTCTTTGTTCCCAGAATCAGAGCCCTGCTGCACTACTCTAGTCTGTGTTTTAGGTTTGGGTTAGGATTTGTGCTTGTGAAATGAATGGGGAGAGAGTGCTGGGGATGGAGCCAGGGCCTCACACTGCCTCGCTGAATGTTCTACCACATTCCAGCCCCAGTTCATTGTTTTGTTTTTAAGATGGAGTCTCTTTTTCTCAATCTGGTCTTGAACTCTTGGACTCATGCAATCCTCCTGCCTCATCTTCCAAAGTAGCTGGAACCATAGGCGCATGCCACCATGCCCAGTTGAATTATATGAGTTTTGAAAGGAAGGGAAAGGGGAAAAGAAGGAACTTTTTCAAAATAAATTACTGCCTAATAAAATTTAGACTCGTCTTTGCGCTATTTTGAACCTGATATTACATGTCCTTTAGTAACAACCTGATTTTCCTGAAATATCCCTGTTAATCCAATTGTAGATAATCAGATCATGTGTAGCTCTTTTTTAAAAACGCACACTTTAATCCCAGCACTCGGGAGGCAGAGGCAGGCGGATCTCTGTGAGTTCAAGGCCAGCCTGGTCTATATAATGAGTTCCAGGACAGCTGGGCCTACAGGGAGACCCTGTCTCAAAAAGACCAAGAAAAAAAAATCCATTTTCTTAGCCCACATCTAGTGCAAAGTGTATCAAGATTTTTCTGGGACAGGTTTTTTTCTTTTTTCTTTTTTTTTTTTTTTTTTTTTTTTTTTTTTTAATCTACATTCCAGAGTATCAAATGTCTTGTCAAAGGCTTCACAGTAAGTTCTTCATATGAATCTGCCTAAATCCAAAGCTTGTTCTCTTTACACAATATCAAGGGACAGGTTTTTAAAAATGTTTTGTTATATATAATATATTCCTCTTTAAATGTTTAAACTCTTTCCAGTTTATCGATACTATATAATTTGGCATTTTAACAACATAATGGCTTCAGTTGCATGGTTTTGTGATCTCTTTTTCATTATTTCAAAAGGATGTCACAGGAGCTGATACTCTTTGTAGCCAAGAAACTTTCACCTGAAGTTTAACATTTTTTTCAGTTTTGTTTAATTTTTTTCTCCTAGATTCAAATTTAAATTAAAATTTTTTTTCTTTAGTATTTATTTTATCTTACATGTATGAGTGTATACCATGTGTGTGCAGTGCCTGCAGAGGCCAGAAGAGGGTGTTTGATCCCCTGGAATTGGAGTTAGGGACAGTTGTTACTGTGGGTACTGGGAACCAAACCCGGGTCCTCTTTAAGAGCAGCCAGTGCTCTTAACCACTGAGCCATCTCTCTCTAGCCCCCTCAGATGTAAATGTATATATATGTAATATAGTTGACCCCATTTTAATGAGATTGTTTCATTCTATAAAGTTTTATTGGGATATATTTAGAATCTAGGTGGTAGGATTTGTGGTTTTTTCCCTTTGTGTGTGTGTGTGTGTGTGTTTGTATGTGTATGTATGTAAATATCAGTTTTACAAACTGCTCTAAGGATGTCTGCTACTCAGGCTAAGGGAGTATTCTTTTCCTGTGCTGGCAGAATCTTTGAGTATTCTCTCTCTCTTCTCTCTCTCTCTCTCTCTCTCTCTCTTCCCCCCCCTCTCTCCTTCCCTCCCTCCCCCTCTCTCTTCTCTTCATAGAGGTCAAGAAGGAATGGAAAGCTTGCTGAGTTGCTATCTTTAAACAAGATGGCATTTGCACAGAAGGGCACAGACACCAAAGCCCTAAGAATGCCATCCTCGCCTTGGATCTGACTTGGTTCAGAGCAGTTGCTCTTGAGACTGAAGCTGGGTAGCCTGCAGGCTGCACCTGTCATGGACTCTGAACTGTGGGTGGAGCTAATGGCCGCATCTGACTTTTACTTCCAATTCCTTGTAGGATGTGACCCCAGAGAACTTTCTCGCCGTGTTGAGAGGCGACGCTGAGGCTGTGAAGGGCAAGGGCTCTGGAAAAGTCCTGAAGAGGTAACGTCTGTTTCATGGATTCTACACTCTGTGAGCTGGAACCCTATACAGGGAATTTAAATGGGCACTGTTCTTTGCTCCTGTCCCCTGTCACTTAAATTCTCTGCCACTTAAGCTCAGTGATCTGCCTCATGACTGACAGAAAACACAGAGACAGATGTGACTCTTAAAGGGCTGGCCAGGTTCTGGGGCTGCAGCCTGCTGCCAACCAGTGTCCTGATCATTGGTTAACCCATGGGGAAGGCTAGTGGTTATAATAGGGAAATTAATCCTAGCACTTGTCCCACTGTGTGGCGGAAAACACAGAGACAGAGAGATCTTACTGCTTAGTGTTTCCATATGTAACATCTTTATGAGCTGTTAGAGGCTTTGGTTATATGTATATATATTCCTGAGAGTTAGAGCACCCTCTGCAGGGTGAGCATCCCCGCAGCCCTAGAGCAGTGCCCTCTAAGATGGAGGCCTGGGGAGATGGGAGGCACCCTTGGGTGGTTGAAGGACCGCTTGGTCTGTCTTGACTCCTTTACTCATTTGGGGGTGGGTTGCTTGAAGGCTGTGGCTGCTTGGCATGGGGTCCAATTGCCAAGGACCTCACTGTCTAAGTCACACCTGGCTGTGTGATGGGGAACTCAGCAAAAGTTCCTCTCCATTTCCAACCATTGATCAGAGTACCGAGGTTCTGACAGAATTTGTGGTTTAGACTAGCCCTTGGGCTGGGTGTGGTGCTGGCACATGCTTTTAATTCCAGTGCTCAGGAGGCTGATACAGGCAGATCACTGTGAGATGGAGCCAGCCTGGTCTACATAGCAAGTTCCAGGCCAACAGAGGCTACAGGGAGACCAAGTCTCAAACAACAACAAAACAGAATTGCCTTGGAGGAGCAGAGGGCGGAGGCTCCTTCCAGGGTCTTGTGTTTTTCCTTCATCCTTGATGGGTAACCACGATCCACAAACTTATTAAGTTTTTTTTTTGTTTTTTTTGTTTTTTTTTTTTTTTGAGACAGAGTCTCACTATGTATGTAGCCCTGGCTGACCTGGAACCCTTGATGTACTCCAGTTGGCCTTGAACTCAAACTCAAAAGAGATCCACTTGCTCTGCCTCCCTGAGTGCTGGTGTATACCACCATGCCTGGGTCAAACTTCATAACTTTATGCTGAAGGCAACTTTTCAGAGATATGGACACAGGAACGGGAAGCTGTGGGTTCTCTGGCTCACTGGTCTCTGCTCTCTTGTCAGCGGTCCCCAGGATCATGTGTTCGTTTACTTTACTGACCATGGAGCTACTGGAATCCTGGTGTTTCCTAATGATGATGTGAGTTCTGCTTACCACTTGATCTTTAGGGTGTTTGCTTTTATTTTATTTTATTTTATTTTTTGGTAGTGAAGATTGAATGCAGGGCCTTGTGTGTTTTGCCAAGTGATCTATCACTGAACTCTGCCCCTACCATTTTTCTTAATATCAAAGGAGTTTACTTACATTTATTTATATATTTTAAGATGCATTTTATTATGCATCTACCATTTTTCTTAATATCAAAAGAGCTTATTTACATTTATTTGTTTATATACTTTAATATGCATTTTATTTTTATTTGTGTGTGTGTCTGAATGTGTATGTGCACATGTGTATGGGTGCCTAGAGAGGCCAGAAGAGGGCATCAGATCCTCTGGAATTAGAGTTACAGGTAGTTTTGAGTCATCCAAAATGGGTACCTGAAATGGAACTCAGGTCCCCTGGAAGAGGAACAAGTACTCTTAACTGCTGAGCCGTTGCTTAAGCCCCCTATATTTATTTATTTTGTGTTCATGTCTGTGTGCAAACATGTAAACACATACCACGTCATACATGTGGAGGTCAGAGGACAGCTTTTGGGAATTGGCTCTCTTCTTCCACCTTGCAGGTTCTGGGGACTGAACTCAGGTCATCAGACTTAGCGGCAAGCACCTTTACCCACTAAGCCAACTCACTTGCCCCTTATTGGCATTCTAAAGACAAATTTGGACTTAAACTTGTAGTGTGTGTTTTCTGATGCTTTGCGGGTAGAGGGTGTGTGTGGGGGTTAGGGTTGCAGCTAGAAGGCCGTCTTTTCCAGCTGTTTCTGTTCCTGCCACAGGGTCAGTCTCTGTCTCAGGGCTGGATGTATTGCACTAGACACAGTATAAGAAAATCTCTGAATGCCGATGACAAAGTTGTGCATGAAGGAGCTTATTCTCTTTATAAATATATGAATGGTGGCTCCAAATCAAGGCCAACAGTTTGTTTGTTTGAAACAGCTGGTTTCAAGCAGGTGCCTAAAGAAATGTCTTTCTGTAGTCTGTTGGCCATTTCAGAAACTTGGAAATGTAATGGTCAATTCATTAGAAAAAAACAAGTGAAAAAGATGAAGAAAAAAAAATCTGAACGGAACAATGAGATGACATTCTGGGGTTTTACTGCTCACCACTGTTAACTTCTTTTTTAAAGTTATTTAGTGTACACCTTTGATCCCAGTACTCAGGAGGCAGAGGCAGGTGGATCTCTGTGAGTTTGAGGCCAGCCTGGTCTACATAATGAGTTCCAGACTAGCTGGGGCTACAGGGAGACCCTGTCTCAAAAAGACAAAAAAGTATTAAAAGTTATTTTAAAAGCTTTGCTTATTTATATTTATTGTTTATATGGATGAGTGTTTTGCCTATAAGTGCCCCCCACATGTGTGCATTGCCCATGTAGGCCAGAAGAGGGTGTCGAATCCCCTGGAGCTGGAGTTACGGATGATTGTTAGCTGCCATATGGGTGCTGGGAACTGAACCCTAATTCCCTGCAAAGAGAAGCTAGTGCTCTTAACCACTGAGCTATCTCTCCACCCCTTTAAAGTTGTTTTTACATTTATTTATTTATTCATTTATTTATTATTTGTGTGTGTGTGCCAACATGTGCACATGTGCACATGCCACAGTGCAGGCAGGTGTGGTGGCCACAGGACAGCTTGTGGGAGTCTGTTTTCTTCTTCCACCATGTGGTCGTTTCCAGGGATTGAACCCACTGGCCATCTTGCCAGCCTGTAATGGTTATCTGAGAACTGGGAAAAAGACTGTATGAAGTGTTGGGGGCTCCCCTGGCAGTGGCTTTTCTTGGCATGTTGGTCTGAATGTCTGTGTTTTACCTTTCAGCTTCATGTCAAGGACCTGAACAAGACGATCCGCTACATGTACGAACACAAAATGTACCAGAAGGTAATGTCAGCCCCTGGGTGGCCTTGGGAGAAGAGCCAGAGAAAGTGGCAGAAGTAGAGTCCACAGTGGTGCTGCAGGCTCTCTAACGTGTGGCTGGGCTTTCTGGAAAGAGTTCCATCTGGTTAGCGTTGACCTGTGGTGTCCCAGGAGTAACCCTTTGTGATTTGATTGCTTTAACTATTCAATCAGAATCTTAGACACAGAATGTGGGCCTCACTCTCAGCTGGGACCCAGCAGATTTGGGGCGGGGGTTAATAAGAATTATCTCTTGCAGGTATGGGGAGCCCATGAGAGGAATACTTTTCCTGGGGACTGCCCCCAGTTTGGGACAGTAGAGGAAGAATGCCTACCATCTTGTTTTCTGTCCACTTTGGCTCTCTTCTGTACTCTATAGAATCTGTGTAGGGCGGGGTGTACATGATGTTAATGCAGAAGCATGGCGCCTTGTGGCACTGCTGTCTTGAACTGCTCCCTCTATTAGACACCAGAACTGTTTTCCTCAGCATTATACAGTTCCATCTTCCCTATATCCTGCCAACCCATAGATCACTTTATTCCATTAGCCGTGAGGAAATTTGATTTCTTGTCAAATGACTTCCTTAGCCTTTGGCAACAGACTCTTAATACCAGCAATGACTCCCCAAATCCAAAGTGAAAGATGGGGGCAGGGATAGAAGGAGGAACAGCCCAGCAGCAGGCGCTGGCCATTGGGAACTCACTTGTCCTATTTGCCTCGCAGATGGTGTTCTACATTGAAGCTTGTGAGTCTGGCTCCATGATGAACCACCTGCCTCATGACATCAATGGTAGGTGCTGAATAGGCTGAGGTTGGTTGTCCTTGGATAGTGCCTATATGGGACCAAACATTCTATGTGGGCCGGGCCACTGACAGCAGCCTGGTGTGCAGATGGGGGACACGCCTATGGCCAGCTCTGGCTTCCTTTGCTCTACATGTGTGCTGTCCTAAGCATACATGTCTTTGCTTATAGCTGCAACAAGATTCCCTTACTGGATCCTCTTCCTTCCACATTTGAGAGAAGTCACTGTCCTGAGTAGACAGGGCTAACCAGCTACATCCACCGCCCTCCCTGTGCTGAGCGGCTTGAGATTCCCAGGGGAGAAAGAGGGACCCCCCGCCCCCAGCTTCAAGTATAGTCCAAGCCAGGGAGTAAAATGTGGCTCAACAATACCTTTCATTGCTCGTAGTTTATGCGACCACTGCTGCCAACCCCAGTGAGTCATCCTATGCCTGTTACTATGATGAGGAGAGGAGCACATACCTGGGCGACTGGTACAGCGTCAACTGGATGGAAGACTCAGACGTGGTGAGCCCTTGGCAGGGGCCAGCCAACCTGCTACAGTTTAGCTCTTGGGCTCTTGAAGGATTTCGTGTTTTCCCTCTTGCAGGAGGATCTGACCAAGGAGACCCTCCATAAGCAGTACCAACTGGTGAAGTCGCACACCAACACCAGTCATGTCATGCAGTATGGGAACAAAGTGAGTGGGACCTCCTGTTCTTGCTCCCTACTCTCAGGCCCCAGGCAACTTCCTCTAGCACTTTGTCTCTTGGTCAAGAGAGATGGGATCCTAGTGAGGAATGGCTCTACCTCACACAGCCACTCTGTCCCAGCATTTCAGGCTCAGGAACCAGATCTGACTAGGTTCCCACTTGCAGACTTGGGCACATGCTTAAGCCCTCCGAACCTGTGTCCTCATTTGTCAGGACCCTTGCCTGCAAGGTAGCCAGGTGTACCAGAGAAAGCTGTGTGTGAGAAGCATGGAGCAAGGGCCTGTCACATGGCAAGAGGTGACGGAGACCGAAAGCATCCCTTCTGGGTTTCATGGCTCTGTCCCATAGAACCCTGCACTCTGCCCTCTCCCAGGATCTGTCTTGTGCCTAACTACAGATCATTAGTTTCCCTCTGTGGCTGAAAGTTGGAGACGATTCACACCCCTACCCCCACTGCCAACTCTGTTCAGCAGGGACTGAGATGGTCAGATAATAAGTTCA
>NW_008358490.1:1415059-1428016 GCF_000622305.1 Nannospalax galili
TCACCCTGTAGCCCCAGCTGTCCTGGAACTCACTATGTAAACCAGACTGGCCTCAAACTCACAAAGATCCGCCTGCCTCTGCCTCCCAAGTGCTGGGATTAAAGGTGTGTGCCACCACAACCGGCAAAAAGAAGTGTCTACTTGCTGCCTGCCCAAGTCCTGGATTCTGAGGTCCCTTGAGAATACATAACTACTAATAACGATTCTTTAAACAGAATATACAAAAAAACAGTCCAAAGGTAGAGTTAATAACCTGAGTGTATGTATTTCTGGTTTATAGGGGAGGAGGTTCGAGACAGGTTTCATCATGCAGCACAGACTGGCTTTGAACTTGCAGTCCCCAGCCTTAGCCTCCAGAGTGCTGGGACCTCGGTGTGCATGTGTGTGTGTGTGCGCGTGCGTGCGTGTGTGCGTGTGTGTGTGTGTGTGTGTGAAGGAGGTTTTGCAAACTATGTGTCTTTTTTTAAAGGTTTATTTTTATTATATTTCATTATGTATATGTGTGTCTGTGTGTAGTTATGTACACATGAGCACAGGTGCCCATAGAGGCCAAAGGCATCAGATTGGAATGGAGTTATAGGCAACTGTGAGCTGCCAAATGTGGGTGCTAGGAACAGAACTTGGGTCCTCTGTGAGAGCAGCGCTCTCTTAACCACTGAGCCACCTTTTGAGCCCTGTGTATGTGTTTTGGTTTTAATTTCAGAGTGAGTTTCGGATGAGGGTCGCTTGCTTTGCAAACAAGAACACCTGCCTTATTTCTTTCCCTGGAGTTGGGTCTGTCTCGACCCGTGTAAGCAGACACAGCCCAGCAGTTGTGCTCATTTTGTTAGTCTGAGGCCCGGTGTCAGCCTGGCCTCTGTGGCTCTGCCATTCTCAAATGCCTCAGACTTCAGCGTTAGCTTGGACAGATGCTTGGTACCTCTCTCCTGTTGGTCCTTGAGGACAGTCAGGGGAGCAGGGTGATGAGGACATCCAGGGTTGCCAAGGTTAAAATGATCAGTCCAAGCTCTGCTTGACTATTGATCTGCAGTTGCCTTCACATGTAAAGGAAGCTGCCTGCTGCAAAGCATGCTGGGTGTTTTTTAAGTTCTTCAGTGGTGGGTTTCAGGTGCACAAGTATGTCACCTTGCCTACTGCCAGGGCTGACCACATGTTTTCAGGCTGTGACTGGGGCCCTTCCAAGGTCTTAAAACTGGGAGTGAACCATGAGCCTCCCACACAGGAGCCGAGACAGGATGTGTTTGACTTACCTGCCTTTCTCATCAAAGTCACATTCATATTTATTCTCTCTCTCTCTCTCTCTCTCCAGTCGATCTCTACCATGAAACTGATGCAGTTTCAGGGTATGAAGCACAGAGCCAGCTCCCCCATCTCTCTGCCTCCAGTCACACACCTTGACCTCACTCCAAGCCCGGAGGTGCCTCTGGCCATCATGAAAAGACAGCTGATGCGCACCAATGATCTGAAGCAATCCCAGTATCTTGTCGGGCAGATCCAGCGGCTTCTGGATGTAAGTAGTGGCGAAAGGGACTCTTTCTAGGGGATGGACCAGCTGAGGTGGCTAGTGTGTATGAGGTCACTGCCTCCAGACTAGTGTATGGTGTGCTCAGGACCAGCAGCCAGAATGTGAACTGCTCTCCTCGGGGAACATGGAGAAGAAGCCGGCCTCTGTGCTGTGGAGGGCAGGGCAAGGAGTGGAGCAGTGCTTGTCTTTATTCTTCATCATAAACCAACCTTGACTTCAGCAGCAGGAAGCCCAGGACTGGGGGCCCTGCTCCTCAGTCCCCTTCCAGGAAGCTGTGGCATGTGGCTGGTTCCCTCCCATGTCTTTTGCTTAGGAGACAGTTTCTATTCTGCTTCTCATTGACTCATTAGTTAATCATATTTGTTGTTTACAAATCCAACCTACAAAATCATTCTGTTGTCTCTGGCGCTCATGGACACAGCCTGACGCATCTCCTGAAACTGCTGGCTGTCCTTCAGGACCGTTGATCTGTGCTCAGTAGCTGGTTGATGGAATTGGCAGGATTATCTCTCTGGTTGTAGCTGTGTGCTCTCATCAGTGCGGGGCACAAGGGTTGCCTGTCTCTCCAACAAAGCTGCTGTGTTAATGCCCATTTCCCAGTCAGCACTACACACTGATGGATGCACTGAAATACAGCCAGATTTTCTAGAAAAGATTACAAAATCTATCTTTGTTTTTTTTCCAAGCAAAGTCTCATATATCCTAGGTTGGCCGTCTCCAACTTGCTATGTAGCAGAGGATGACTTTGAACTTCTGATCCTCCTGTCTCTACCTTCTGAGTGCCGGGATCACAGGCATACTCCATCACACCCAGTTTTAGTGGTTCTGAGGATCAGGAATTGAACGCAGGGCTTTGTGCATGCCAGGCAAGCACTCTGCCGACTGACCTACAGACCCATGGGCCTGTTTTAAATGCATAACTCTAATCACCCTGAGTGTAACAACCTGATTAGCCAGGATATGCTTTTAACTGGTGTTAAACAGAAGAAACAGCTGTCTTTGTGCTCCCTAATCTTGCCACTTTATACTCCTTACTTACTGATCCCAGGGAGGTTTGGTCTATGGTCTGTTGATACTGCATTGAAGTTAAAATGATCCCTGGTGTTATGTCACCTTCCTGTAATCCTAACACTTGGGAGGGGGAAGGAGGAGGATCAAGTTCAAGGTCTTCTGGCTACATAGTGAACTAGAAACCAGCTTGGGCTACATGAGACCCTGTCTCCAAAGAAATAATGACATTGAAGGGCATTTTGGACTTATCCTTTTGGTAGTCATAGAAACTGAACCAACCATTTTTCAAAGCAAAAGCAGTTTTGGTGAGAAGAGGGCATTTTGCAAACCCCTTCCTGTCTGGCATCAGAGAAGATGGCTGGACCCTGAACTGCTGCTGTGTCTACTCTGAGCTGAGGCATGAAGACTCCAGGGAAGACTTTACAGGGCCCATAGGATTCTGGGGACACCTTTTTTCTGGACTCATGTGGGTCCAGCACACAGTGGGTCGTGAGTATATAGAATTCAGCCATGAAGGAAATATGCTGCATGGGTAGGAGTCCTTGGTGGAGAAGTCAGGTGCAGGTACAGCAATGTCTTCTTTATGGTGCCGTGTTTTACCCTCTGGGAGGAACCCTTTGTGCAACCAGTGATGGTTTCCTGAGCAGGCAATGTGAGCGTGCGGCATCATGTGGAGGCTAGCAGTCTGCTCTGGAGGTAGGTTCTACAACCTCCTTCTGAGCAGGTGCAGGCTGCCCTTCAGGTGTGCAGTGTGCTCACTGTAGAAGATGCAAGAGGCCAGGCCTTTCCATGTCACGGGAGCTGAGCACAGACTTTCTATTTCTCTCAAATAGATTTAATCGGCCTCTGTTTTAACCTATGGGAGGGGGTTTGGGGGCTCTGGGAGGACAAGTTTTTAAATGTGCTTCTTATTTAGGGCCCAGAGAGAGTATATTAAGCCAGATACATTTTGAAACACTGTCTTTCTTCCTAGGCCAGGCACATCATCGAGAAGTCAGTGCACAAGATTGTCTCCTTGCTAGCAGGGTTTGGGGCTGAGGCCGAGAAGCTTTTGTCAGAGAGAGCCCCACTCACAGCACACGACTGCTACCAAGAGGCCGTGACCCACTTCCGCACACACTGCTTTAACTGGCACTCCTCCACGGTGAGCAATAAGGTCCTTGGGCCTCCCCCATCGGATCCAAAAGCTAAATTCAGGGGCATTGCCTTGTAGAAGGTTCCATCTAGGCCTTAGGGAAGCTGGATGACCAGGTTAACTGATCATGTCTTAGCCCCTGAGTCATAGGTGACGACTCCCATTTCTGTCGGCTTTGACGTGGCCCCAACCTCTCACCTCTAACCTTACATCAGCCATACGTGTCTTCCCCATACGTATCACTTAAGTCACACCCTGGTCCATGGAGATGGAAGAGTGCCATTTCTGCAAGTGGTAGAATGTCAGCCGCTGTTTCCTAAAAAATCCTGTGATTACTGCTAGGGGATGCTTAGCTCCTGCTGGAGGAAGGTGGGCAAGTTGCCTGTGGCCTGTAGACCCAGCCTGTCCAGAGCCTGCTTTGGCAGCTAATGTACTGGAATTCAGCCATGCTCTGCATGGGTGCTTGCTGTCCACAGGGCTCTGTGTGTAGATGCGTAGAGATGGTTACGGTCCTGGTCCTGCCTCTTTGCCCCCAGAACTCACTGATGAATCTTCCTTTATCCTCACACTTCTCATATTCTTAGGTTCCCCTGACCTTTTCTTAAGATTGATACTGCGTTAGCCAGTTTGGCAGTTGTATACCATCTGTCCCTCCTCACTCTGTCTTCCAGAGTAAAAGGCAGAGATCCCTGCTAATGGGGACAAGGCCATCTGCAGTTCTCTGTCAGGAGTCCTACCCTCAGACTGAGAGTGCTTCCAGAGGCCTGCCAGCCCCTGGGGTTGGGTGCAGCCCTTGCATGTGTACATCTTTCCTGGGAGATAGTCTGTAAACATCTCCGGGTTGTCAAAAGGAAAAGGGAGGATTCATGACCTAAATAGGCCTGGGACCCCTGGCTGAGGTTCCTCGTCGTGGTGAGTGCAAAAGCATAGTTTCTCCAGTCGAGCTGCACGTGTGGTGAAATGCTTGCACATGTAAGGTTCTTGGTTCTCTTGCAGTACGAATATGCCTTGAGACATCTGTATGTGCTGGCCAACCTCTGTGAGAAGCCGTATCCGATTGACAGGTAAAGCAGCACTTGGCACTAGAAAGACGGGGATCATTCTGAAAGAAGGGAGCACACCACTGTCAGCAGACCTGTCCTCAACAGACAGTAGTTTTCATTCTGCCCACCATGGCCAAGCTTTGTTCTGGGCCATTTGTCAGTCGGAGCAGAAGGGCCCCACTCACAGTGGGGATGGCTGGGGGCTCTGTGCTAAACAACTCCTGCACATGGGATTATGTCTGTCTCGCTTCCTTCAGGGTTGGCCTAACTCATCAAATTCTTCTTCCCTTCCCGTCTGTTACAGAATCGAGGTGGCCATGGACAAGGTGTGCCTCAATCACTACTGAACAGCTGCTTCTTGATGGTTCTCCGATATGAACACCGTCCTGTGGAGTCGGAAGGCAGCGCCTGTGCCCCAGCCTCCCTGGAATGCTGTAGGGCCACCCTGAGGCCTCACCCAGACCTTTCCTTCATAAGATGCTTGCTCACTAAGCAACTAGTTCGGGTGGGTAAAGCTCTTTGTGGAGAAGGAACTTCTGCTTCTTTGGCATTTTTTTTTGCCCGTTAGCTTTCAGGAGCAAGTTCACCAGGGTTTCTGTAGCCAGTGGAAGACTGCTCTGGGAGAGTTGAAGCTGGCATCTCTTTAAGTCTTCAAAACGATGTTACTGAAGAGGAGTACAAGCCCCAAAGGGAAATTATTTTTAGAAAATACTATAATTTTTGATTGCTTTTATATTTTATTCTGCAATAATGGATGTCCTACAGAAATAAAAGATTTATAAAGTGAAGTATTTGTGTCTGGCCTCCAGCTTCATGGTTTATGCTTGGCCTCCCGGGGGCCTGCCTCCTCCTACCTTGTCCAGCCTCGTGGCCCTATCTCCCTCCCACCACTCTGTTCTCTACTCCTGAACTCCGAACTTACAGCCTCCTGCACCTGCTTGTTTGCTGTTTCTCTTGCCCTGGAATGCTTTACTGTTCAGGTCTTCGGACCCTCCAACTCCAGGGGCCTCTTCTTTGAGCTTTCTTTTATCTCTCCATCTCCCCACATGTTATGGTTTGAATATGCAATGGCCCTCACAGGCTCATACACTGAATGTGTGGTCCCCAACTGGAAGTACTATTTTGAGAGCTTATGGAAACTTCAAGATGCTGGAGGAAGCATGTCCCTGGGGATGCACCTTGGAGGCTATACTTGATCTGTCTCTTCCACTCTTTCCTGGCCACAGTGAGGTATATGCTTCTGCCTGCCCAAGCACATGGGGGCCAAGCAACCACGGTCAGAACCCTCTGAGACTATGAAGCAAAGGATTAATAAGTCCTCTCAGGGATTTCTGTCACTGTAATGAAAATGCCTGAATAGCCCAGAAACCCCTCATCCAAAGCAGGACCTCTGTGGGTCATGCCTCTCTAGCAGCACGGTCAGGGGCTGTCCTTACATCAGGTGCAGTGCAGGGAGGGAACACGCCTCTGGAGAAGGTGAGCTCCTCCAGGGCTGAGGCCACCCAAACTCTTTCCTTGGCACAGAGCACTACACCTGAGGTCCAGTGATGGGCTTGTCAGAGACATGTGAAACCATGCTAACCGTATCTGTGCAGGGAAATACTGTGCAGCAGTGAAAAGGAATGCCGTGTCTACACAGGGCCAATTGAACAAGCTGGTTACTAAAAACCATATACAGCTTTGCTTATGTGAAATGTACAGATTAGGCAAACAGAGAGGGAGGCAGAGGGAGGGAGGAAGTGGGGGGGGAAGAGAGGAGAGAGAGAGAAAGAGATGCTTATTGGTGACAGGGACAGGAGAGAGGGAAATGAGTAACTGCTGATACCTCTAAGCCTGCTTCCTTCCTCCTCTTCCTCCTCTTCCTCCCCTCCCCCTCCTCTCTCCACCCCCCTTCTTTTACAGAACCTCACTATGTGGCCAAAGCAGGCCTAAAACTGATGATCCTCCTGCCTCAGCTTTCTAAGTTGCTAGGACACAGGTGTGCACTATTCCTGATTCATATACCAGTTTTCTTTCGGGGATGATGAAAGTATTAGGAACCAGATTTGTGGTAATGGTTGAGGCTGTAAACACACTCAACCCTTGAAAAACATGAGTTTGAATTGTGAGGGTTCATTTAGAAGCAGGTTTGCTTTTGGAGGTTTGAAAAAAACAGATGAACCACACAACCTGGGATATATATATATTTATATATTTCACGCCTTTAATCCCAGCACTCAGAGAGGCAAAGGGCAGGTGGATCTCTGTGAAATGGAGGCCAGCCTGGGTCTTTAGGGAAGACCCTGCCTCAAAAAACAAAAACAAAACAAAATCCCCACAAAAACGTAAAGATATGTCAATGTGTCAATGTAGATAAATATTTTACCAATATTATATAAGGAAAAAGTAAAATTTATCAACACACATGGAGAGAACCGAAGTGGTACCACACGCAATAGAGAGACATGTAGACAAAGTGAGATGCAGTATTGAATACTGCGTGGGGCCCACGCTGGACTGTGATAATCTCACAGCCCCCTCTTACAGTTGCTGTATGCTCAGCTGCATGGGACGTGTACCCCGTGTGTCTCTTCAGTCGATTTCAGTGAAAAGTGATTTCTTGCACATATACTTTTCACCAAATATAATACATGTAACATAAAGACCTACATTATTGGGGCTGGAGTGATGGCTCAGCAGTTAAGAACACTGTTCTTGCAGAAGTCCCGGGTTCGAATCCCAGCACCCGCATGGCAGCTAACAACTGTCCTTAACTCCAGTTCCAGGGGGTCCCACAGTCTCTTCTGTCCTCCGTGGGCATTGCGTGACACGGGTGCACTTACCTACACGCAGGCAATACATGCATATACATGAAATAAAAATAATAAAATATTTAAAAAAACTCTATGCTATTGACTATGTTAGCAAGATTTTAGCCAATAGTACACAATTAAAAATACAATAAATCTTTTTTAAAAAGTTACATATAGATTTTCAACTGCACAGGAGGTTGGATTATTTACCTGGGGCATGTGAACTAGGTCTCAATAAAGTTGTAAATGGCTGGTATTGTGTCTTAGTCTCAGCTACTGAGGAAGCTGAGGCAGGAGCACTGCTTAAGCCTATGCAAGCCTGGGCAACATAGCAAGGCCACACCTTAAATAAAAAGCTATACTCTGTGGGATCAAGGTCTACATATGGAGTTCCAGGTCAGCTGGGGTTACAGGAAAACCCAGTCTCAACAAGATTAAAAAAAAAAAAATCACAGAACACCCCCTACCCCCAAGTAAAGCTGAAGAAGAGAAAAGCCACATAGCTAGATGGCTACAAAGACAAAAACCAGCTTTAGGGATGAAGACAGAGCTCACATAGCAGTGTTTGCCTGACATGCACCCAGCCCTGGGTTCAATCCCTAGAACCATATAAACTGACTGTGGGGGAGCATACCTGTAATGTCAGGAAGACCTAGACGCTCAAGCTCATCCTTGGCTACGTAGTGAGCTTGAGGCCAGCCTGGTCTACATGGGATCCTGTCTCAAAAAAGGTAAAAAAAAGGTATTAACTAAACGCAGTACTTCTGTGCATGTTTTTATATATCTTGTTTACCAGCACAACTAATGCTGGAAGTCGAGAAAGGCTTCCTGGGGAATGTTTAAGTAATTTTTTATTTTCTGACTTACTTTTATTTTATGAGTGTTTTGTGTGCATGGATGTAAATACACCCATGTTGTGCAGAAGAGGGGTGTCGAAGCCCCTGGAACTGTAGTTATAGGTGGCTGTTAGCCACTGCGTGGGTTCTGGGATCCAAATCCTGGTCCTCTGCAAGAGCAACCAGTGCTCCTTAACCACTGAACTATCTCCACAGTCCCAAGTTTTATTTTTTGAGACAGGATCCCACCATGTAGCCCTGGCTAGCCTGGAACTTGCTATGTAGACTAGGCTGGCCTCAAACTCAAAGAGTGCTAGGATTAAAGGCATGAGCCATCATGGGTTTTGAAGGATGTCTAAGAGTTTACCAGGTGAACGTAAGTATTCCTAAGAGTAGTAGAGGGTAGAAAGATGGTTCTAGAAATGATCTAGAGCTGGGGACAGTGGAACTCAAAGATGGTGGGGACCTGAACTGGCAAGCAGAACTCCAGACCCTTCAGAGAAGGGCTTAACATTTGCAAAAAGGCCTTTATTAACCCCCACAGTGCACCATGCAATCACCACCACCACCTGTGCTGCATCCATCAGTGGACAGGCTCTGTTGATCTCCCACCATGGGGTAGAATTTAGACTTGTCCATGTATCCTGGAGCTAGCCTGGTTTGGTGGTCTGGGTGTGTGGGCCTGGCTGCTTCAGGTGAGGCTCGGGTAACTTGGTGGACTGTGGGCACTCTGGGGGCTGAAGGCAGGCTCTGAGGCAGGGGTGGGCATGAGGCGGTCTCTTCGATAGATACAGAGAGATACTCCTGAGATCCTGGGTTGGTGCAAAACATCCTGGCTCCATCCTGAGGCTTAGGGAGTAGCTGGGGCCAGGAACCCCTTCCCCAGTCAGTCTTGGGGAAAGTGAACTCAGGTTCTTATCTGGAAGGACTACAGATATGGGGACAAGGGGAAGACAGAGTGAATGGCCTGAGGGGTTTGGCTTATTCTCTACAGCTGACTAGAGAGCCTCTTTTCTGTCTAAGCCTCAGTTTCCCTTTCTGTCTAATGAAGAACATGGCCCCCGGTTATGACTGCTTCAGGAAGTGCCTTTGCCACTGTTTCATGATATTTTTTGCAACATTCTGCCCTGGTGGCTTAGGCATGCTCAGTGGGCGGCCCACCAGTGTGCCTGACACAGGCACCTGTGTTGGGAGCACATGTGTGGTCAGATGCTCTGATAAATGAATAGGTGTGGCTGAGTATGTGTATGGGAGTGACCCAGGAGAGCTTAGTCCCAGTCCCTCTGTCTACCAGTCGCAGGAAATCCTGTCATTGCAGGGCCAGGTGGGTCACCTCATAGGAAGTTGGGCTCCCGCACCACCAGGCAGGGCGGGTTGGGGCCCCCACCACCATCCAGTGGCCGGTATACAAAGTGGAAGTCTCGCTTGGGCTCACTGCGCAGGAGATAGCCCTTGATGCAGTGGGGCAGAGCCTCGTCAGCCAGCTGGAAGCAGCGCCCATCCACCAGCACGAAGAGGCGGTAGTCTTCGGGCTGTGTGACCTCGAACTTCTCAGCACACTGTGCACACAGTGCCTGGGCTGCTGTGTCCGCCCTCGAGGCCAGCGTCCGCGACTGCTGCTCTGGTTCCAGGAACGACACACAGATGAAGTCCTGCAGGCAAAATGGAAGAGGCTTGAGGTCACCTACCAGGCTGAGCAGTGTCCTGGGTCACCCCCATTCCAACATCTGTAGTTCTGGCCAGCAGAGGGAACACAGTGACACTGAACCTTTCTTTGCTCTCTATGGGCCCCAGGCTCCTTCCCGGACAGAGTCTCAAGAGCAGTTATGAAGCTGGGATTTGGGGGCCCCTGTGTCCCCTTCTTAGTCTGCCACTGAGCCTGCTGGGTGACCCTTCCTTCACTGGGTCTCACTTCCTCACAGGATTGACTCTGGGTGGTTCAGTCATTTTTCAAAAAATTATTTCTCTCTGTGTGTGCTTGTGTGTGTGTGGGGGGGGGTGGTGCATTGCCAGTGTGCATGTGGAGGTCAAAGGAAAACTTTGTGGAGTTGATTCTCTCCTTCCACTTTTTATGTGGGTTCCAGGGATCAAGCTCAGACCATCAGGCTTGCCTCATAAGGGCGGTGACCCATTGCACTGAGCTGTCGCTCCCAAGCAGGACTCAGTCTTTTTTGATTCCTGGCAATGAACACGTGGGCCCCCTGGTGGCCAGTTCACAGACTCACCATCATTCTTTGTTCAAATTCATTCCTTAGCTCCCCACCTCAGGTGCAATGCTGGAGGGTGGCATAAAGTCAGAGGTGCAGATCCTAGTCCCAGCACCCCAGAGTTCATTAGCCTCTAAAAGCAGGAACAGCCTTTGGGTTCAGAGGCAGGGCATGAAGGGGAGGGAGCAGGCTCGGGGGAGGAGACTAGGTGGGCAGCTGAGGAAGGAGTGTGTAGGATGGGGAGGTGCTGGGGATGGGTCAACTCCTGCATACAGCACAGCCCATGAGCTCTGGGCCTTTCTGGCTTTGAACAGGCTTCCATTTGCTGTGTGACCTTGACTTCTGCTGCTTTGACTGTAAACTGAGACTGACAGTTACAACTTCATGGCAGCAAGTTAGCATGTAAAGGTAGCTAGATCCACACCGCCTCCATGCCTGTGTGAAACTATGTGGGGCTGCCCTCTCGTGGATGGAGTGGCAACATCAGCCATAGCCATGAAGATGCTAAAGATGACATTACAGGGTGCCGAGTGCTCAGAGTGCCAGGCTCTGGGCCTCACTGCAGTCCTGTTTCCTTCAGGAGGAAAGGTGGGACAGGGGTGCTGTGGGGGACAGTGGGGGCCTGGATCTGGTTCATGCCCATGCCTACCAACTTAGGAGAGCCTGTCTCCTTCCAGCACTAAGTTCAACAGTACAAGTTGAAATTGGCCAGGCTGGGAGTATTTATACCATGGAGAGACAGAAGCTGAGAGCAAAGCTTGCTTTTGCTTCCCCAGGTGGTTATAAGATGCTGTTGCTTAGAGAAGGGAGTATGGGCGCTAGCTTGGCAGCCTAGAACATGGACAGGGAGGCAGAGATCATGTGGTTCACTCCACCTGTGCGGATGGGGAAATGAAGTGTGTGGGAGGAGGGCTCAGGGGCAAACGGCTTTGGTAGCTATTGTTTTCTGTTGGGGACCCCTGCTGTGTAAGGTAGCAGTCTCTCCATGTCCGGATAGCCCACGGGGCTCGGCGTTCATATGCAGAGACTCCTTTTATCAGCAGGGCGCCTTCCCACTCTCTTCCTGACTCATCTTTAAAGTAGCCGCCACAGATACATGGCCTCTGGCTCTGAAACTGCCAGGTTTTCCTGTGTGATTTTCAGGCACTGTCTGACAGCCTGGCAGAAGCCCACCACCACATGTAAATGGGGCATCCTGAAAGCACCTATCCACTAAGGCTTTTGCCACTGCCCCCACAGTATAAATATCCTGGTTTCCCCTAATTAATCGGAGCTGAATCACTAAGACCTGGAGCTGAGCTGAGTCACTGAATAAAGAAGCTGTACCACTGAGTCAGACTGAGCTGAGTTCTGTGTCTTACTGCCTACGATCCAGTCTCTCCGGAGAGAGCTGTCTCTTCGTAAACCACAACTCACGGAGACCCTGCTTTCGCCATCCTGCACCTCCCCTCGTGACCTGGCAGCTGATGGATCTCGAAGCTTTCCCCGTCCCACACCTCCCCTCATGATCCGGCATCTGATGGATCTCGAACCCAGAGGGAGTGCCCGGTAGATTGGGACGGAACCCGCCTGGGCGGCTGACAGCAGCCCTCTAGAGCCGCCAGCCCTGGTAGTAGAGAGCCTCAGCAACGCGGTGTGTGACACGTGCGCACCCCAGCTACGCAGCGCAGGAGAGACAGGTGCCAGCCAGCAGCTGGTGTTCCGCGAAACCCGTGCACACATATCTGGCGCCCAACATGAGAGCCTCTGAACTCCGCGCCAGCCAGCAAGCTGGTGCCCCTGGAAACACAGGATCCGTGAGTATCTCTCCCACCAGGAGAGCAACGCAAATCTTTTTTTCCTTCGTCTCCCATCAGGAGACTAAAAAGGCGGCTGTGCCCCCAAGCCTCCCCACCCATTGGGCCTGGCAAATCTCTTCTAATTTCCTCCTTTTCTTTCCGGTCTAGAGTCTTCGCGTGAACGCCCCCAAGCCACCCCACTCGTAGGGCCTGGCCATTTCTCTTTTCTCTTTTCCTCCTTCTAAAGTTAAACTTCCCTCATCGGTTTTGTTATCCTGCCCCCCAGGGCATTCAAGCTAAAACCAGTTAGGTGAGAATTTAAATTAACTAGCCCCTGTGGAGCACCTGGCCGAACAAAAGATTTAAAAGTGCCAGTTTTTTTCCTTTCTGCAGTCTAAGGCTTGTAAACTGTCAGAGCGGTCCAACCCCTTAGTGTCAGGCTGCTACAGGAACATTAAACGCTAAGACAACGCTATTTCCTTTTATAATGGGTAATTCGACATCACGCCAGAAAAAACTCCAAATTCGTTCCCTTAAAACCTTACTTAAATCAAGAGGGCTTAAGATCTCCCAAAAAGAAAGCTCAAAATTTTGGAATGAAGTATATCAATTTGCACCCTGGATCTTATC